>NC_092810.1:134217267-134520600 GCF_040954645.1 Diabrotica undecimpunctata
TTGAAGGTTTAACTTGAAGTACCAATGGTATGAGGTTTTTATAAAACTCGAGTCGAATGCTTACTGCTGCAGATAATTTGTCTATCGGACTCAAATTTAAACTTGCAGGAACTATATCCAAAGGTTTCAGATCTAGATTGGTAGCCACAGCAGTAAAGAATGCTACAACAAAGTCAAATTATGTAAACTTCTTCAAGTATTATATATATATACATATATATATATATATATATATATATATATATATATATATATATATATATATATATATATATATATACAACAAATTGGTATTTCAGGATTTTGTCAAAAAGGGTCTGAAGCAAGTAGATATTTATTAAATGTTGTTTTTAATTCAACAACCATACTAGTGTAGTGATTTTATTTTCAAAACGTGTTATATTTTTATTTAATTATCCTTCCTAAATTTCTCTAACTCCGAAAGATACTGCAAGGGCGGTGACTTTAGTTGAAGATGGTCGTAGCCAATATTATGCAGTTGAAATGTTGGGTGTTAGTCGATCTTCGGTTCAAAGAGCAGTTCGGCGTTTTAGCGACACCGGTAACTTCACAAGAAGACCAGGATCAGGTCGTAGAAGGGTAACATCCGAAAGACATGATCGATTTCTGGTCTCATCATGTTTGAGAAATCGGCATCTAACTTCAGTTGAACTGGTAAGTCGTCTGAGCGAAGTGGGAAATGTGGATGTAAGTAGATGGACAGTTCGTCGACGACTTGTAGAAGGTAATTTATTATCCAGAAGACCAGCCCTATCTCCAATACTATCCATAGAACATCGCAGAGCTCGCCTTGCTTTTGCAAGAGAACATGAAAACTGGAGTGATGCAGATTGGAGCAATGTATTGTTCTCAGATGAGTCTAGATTTTGTCTAAGGTCACCAGACGGCCGAGAAAGGGTTTGGAGAAGACACAGAGAGCGATATTTTCAATGTAATATTGCGGAAAGAATAAGTTATCGGAGAGGTTCCGTTATGGTTTGGGCTGGTATCAGTTCAGAAACCCATACTGATTTAGTTATTGTAGATAGAGGTTCTATGACTGCTGCAAGATACATAACAAGTATTTTAGATCAGCATGTGGTACATTTTGCTCCTTTCATTGGACCTAATTTTATTTTTATGGACGAAAACGCGCGTCCTCACCGTGCTAGAATCGTCAACCAATATATAGAGGAGGTGGGAATTGTTCGTATGAACTATCCAGCTTGCAATCCCGATCTCAATCCCATAGAACATCTATGGGATATGATGGGAAGACGTCTTCGAGCACGAGTACCCCGTCCAAACAACTTGGCTGAACTTACAGCGGCTCTTCAAGAAATATGGGACCAATTGGATCAATTTGATATCCAGAGGTTAATTACCTCAATGCCTAGACGTGTACAGGCTGTTATAAGGGCCGAGGGAGAAACACTGGATATTGATTTATTATCAATGTTTTTCTTAATTTCAGAAAGTTTTGAATATTCTTGTATTTTTGAGTTTTGGCGTATGTCTCTATAAATAAATGATTTTTTGGGATAATCTGTAAAAATTATTTTAATCTAACATATACTTTTACATATATACCTGATTTAAAACTAATATCTTCAAAAGTTTTCTTTTTTCAGCAAATAATACCCATGGATCGATTTTTTTGCACCTGTGTATATATATATATATATATATATATATATATATATATATATATATATATATATATATATATATATATTATATATATATGTGTGTGTGTGTGTGTGTGTGTGTGTTCCAAAATATTTTCGCGGTTAGTACAATTAAACCTAGAGTTAAGGTTAATACTATTACAAGAATTAATATACTGAGACCTCGGAAGCCCTGAAAAAGACATCAAATAGGATGTCGAAAGCTCGGCGCAACGATAATGGACGAGGTTTAACCCGGAAGACTATTGAGTTTAATATTAATTCTTGATATAGTTTTCGGTTTATTACAGGACTAATTACGATCCTGTAATATCTTGAAAATTCTACCTCGCGTTCTATCAATGGTTTATTCGCGATATTTTACTGGAATTTCATGTTGAAAGCGCTGACTCGGCGTTCTAGACTTCGCTGAAGATATCTAGAACACCTGTTCGTGTATAGAAACAGCGTGCCTTCATAAAGTCTTAAAAATAGATATAATTATATAATTAATCAGATCGATGCAACACGTTGTACTTACCAGCATTGTTAGGATCAGCAGCGCCTGCAAGTTCGTTTGAAGTAAAGCCTGCTAAAATAGGAACTTGTTGGAAGTTTCCACTAGCAAACAATTTATCTGCTCTTCCAGTGTAAAATGCAGCTGCATGGGGTATTTCTTCCACGACTCCAAATTGTATGCCGGATAACAAATTACTGATCGCACTCTAAAAATAAATAAAATTTCTTTGAATTCTTAATTATTTTTACTCTAGGGGTCAGGGGGCTTTTTAACAAATTCCGTGAAAAACAATTGCAAAATGGACATTCGATAGGGCCTTTCCAAAAGTATAACTCAGCTTTCATAATTATGTTCTAGGAACTTTTAAATCCCCTCATCTTAAAAGTAATTGTTTCAGATTTAAAAAAAAAATTAATTAATTTTGCAAAATTACTTTATCTTTGTTAATAAAAAAGTTATAACTATTAAACTTTAAAAATTTCATTCACTAAAAAGTTGCGAAATAATTTGTTTATAAGAGATTTAAACAAAAGTAAGCTATAAACTTTAAAAATCTGGCTAATGAAAGTTATAGAACAAGATATGGGACTTTTAATAATGCGATCTGAGGCGGACGGTCAGCTTGCAGCGAATGCGGGCGCGCGTTAAATTTAATTCATCTAGTGATTGTTAAAAGTATGCTAATATTATACATATTAGCTTACAATTTCATTTTCATTTAATTGTTTAACTACTAAGGTCTGTTGGCTTCAAAAATTAGTTAACTTTAAAAATAGAAGAAGAACTGTCACACTTTAACCTACATTAGCTTGTCAAATTTACCTCTTAAAATACTAGTAGACAACAAAAAAACTCAATTTTTAGCAGTTTCTCTCCTACTAAGTAATGTAGTGCCAATAAGCCCCTTTTTTAAAGTTTTATGTCTGTTTTGTCCTTTTAATTGTGTTTTAGTTTTATAATTTTAACATTTGACATCACAATTCTTTGCCTAACAGAAATTAAATGCTTTTATCAGTCATAGAGTCAAAAGAAATTGCACACCTACAAAATAGCACAACTACTTTCATTCATTGTAATATAACTGTCCTCTTTCTGTAAGAATTTCAATAATTTAACACACACTTAAAAAATATATCTCTTGAATAAATATAAATAACTTTAATAATTTAAATAATATAAAACATCACTCTTTCATTTAACAAACAATCACATATACCTTACTCCTATTCTTTCTTCTTCAGTGCCTTATCCGGTCCGGATGTTGGCGATCATCAAGGCTATCATGGTTTTGTTGACTGCTCTGCGAAACAGCTCCGCTGAGGTCATCCCAAACCATTGTCGGAGATTTTTCAACCACGAGATACGACGGCGTCCCGGTCCTCTTCTGCCAAATACTTTACCCTGCATAACAAGTTGAAGAATTCGATATTTTTCTTCGTTCCGCATCACGTGGCCGAGGTACTCAAGCTTACGTTGTTTAATTAAATTAAGCACTTCTTTTTCTTTTGTCATGCGCTGTAGGACCTCAACGTTGGTGACATGGTCCACATAAGATATTTTTAGTATCCTTCTGTATATCCACATCTCGAAGGCTTCGATTCGTTTTTCAGTGGCTTGCGTCAGTGTCCAGGCTTGAACTCCATATAGTAACACTGGAAGAACGTAGCACCTCACTATCCGCATCTTGGTTCCCAAACTGAGATCACTGCAGCACAGCAAGGATCTCAACTTAATAAATGTAGACCGTGCCATTTCAATTCTGGATCTAATCTCTTGAGCGTAGTCCCATTGTACGTTGAGGGTAGTTCCGAGGTAAGTGAATCTGTCGACTCTCTGGATATCTTCGCTACCTGCCATTAGTGCCCCGGGATCTAAATTTGTACGGCTGACAACCATGAATTTAGTTTTCTTAATATTAAGGTTCAGTCCGTATGATACGCTCACAGTTCGCACTCGGTCTAGTAAGGCCTGCAGATCGTTTAGGCTGGTTGCTAGTAACACAGTGTCATCGGCGTAGCAGATATTATTGATGTATTCACCGTTCACTCGGATTCCCATGTCTAGGTTTGTGAGGGCTTCATTAAAAATCTCCTCAGAGTATATATTGAAAAGAGTCGGCGATAGCACACATCCTTGCCTTACTCCTCGCATGATCTTCACTTGGTCGGTCAGTTGGTCTTCGACCTTGACTTGAGCACGCTGGTTCCAGTATAAATTCATGATGATTCGAATGTCCTTCTCATCCAATCCTACTCTTTGTAGTGCGGTGACCATCTTCTGGTGCTGACAACGGTCAAATGCCTTGGCGTAGTCAATAAAACAAATATAGACATCACAACTGACATCGCAGCATCTCTGAAGTAGGACTTGTAAGGTGAAAAGTGCTTCACGTGTACCCATAAAATTGCGGAATCCGAATTGCATTTCACCGACATTTTCTTTTACTCCTATATCATCTGTTAACATCTCTTCCCTCAAGAAACTTCCTCGTTAATTGTCAGATAGTTACAACATTGACGGGAGATCACCCATTATCAGCAATATAGGATAGTTTGAACTATGTATCACCAATCTTTATATAAAAATTCTTGTACCGGCATGTAAGTAGTATTTTTGTTTATTTCTAATTTATTACAATTCAATAGATTATTTCTTATCAATTTGTGGGTTGTTACTTTGTCTGCTAAATCAATTTTATGCATATTAATAAACACAGACATGTAATATTGGCATAATTACTATAACTTTTTTGATCTATATCTTTATAAGTCAGCACCCTAATATGGGCTTTTTATAATTTCAGCATTTAATTTACTTTTTACCGTTTGACCTGAAGATGCTTTGCAAATTTTAGAAAGCGAAACCGGTCGTTTTGGGTAGTAAAATTAAATTGATTGTGAGTAAGTCTAATTTATTTCTTTTACCTATTTGAAATGGACTCACACAAGCAACACATTCATGATTTTTTTCTAATAATTTTTGCAATTATTTTATAGACTACTTCTAATAGTGCTAAACCTCTATAGTTTTCGCACTCCGTTTTGTCTCCTTTTTGTACATAGGACAAATAAGAGCGCTATTCTATTGTTTCGGCATTTCTTCCTTTTGCCAAATTATTAGTGTCAAGTGAAATATCCTTTCCTTGAATCTTTCGCCACCTTCCTTAATAATCTCACCTGGGATACCACTTTCTCCTGCATTTTTGGTATTTTTTAGATCTCTTATTATTAGATAAGAATACTTAGATTATTTGATAGATAGATAGATTATTTAGATATTTAGATTATTTGTTTGACTTTATTTAAAGTTAGTTCCTACCACGTACCTTCTTCATCTTCTTGCTAATTCTCATTTCCCTCAAGTTCCTTTTGTTGGTCTGTATTTAATAAATCTTCGAAATCTTCCGCCCATCTGGTTAATTTTCCTGTTGTCTTACCTAGAAGTAAGCCTTCTTTGTTTCTGCAATACTGTAGATTATTCTTTGTAATTTCTCTGGATTTCTTAACTTTCTTTTCTTAACTTAAAATGGCCCTTAGTTCTTAAAACTCTTTAAATGGGGAGAGAGAGCGAAGAATTCCACCATCAACTACTATTAAGATTTAAAAGTGAATAGAGAATCTAAATATATGACAGGATAGTACGCATTGCCGCCTAGAGCGTACGTAGCTTATGCATATCTTTTTTTTTTTTTTTTTACATCTTTAAAGAGAAGAAGGAAAAATCTGCATACAGACACCTGTGCCTCACACAGGTAGTGTTGGGTTCCTAATACCCTAGCGAAGCCGTGTCAGGGCGAGATGCCCCAGGAATTTAGACCTTTGACATCTCGCCCCGTCACCACCCCGAGACGGTCGGCGTCCAACTAAAAACCTCTCCTCTGTCACGCCAGACATCAGGATGGAAGGGCCGGTTAAGGCATACATCTCTCCTGATGCCCTGCTATCACCCGATTCCCATTCTTTCTCCGACACATTCATTTAGGAAACTACATTCACACGAACCACCAAGGACTTTCAACCCCTGCCTTAGCGAGGCTGCCATCTCTCTCGCGTCGTCTGTGTCCCATTTGCTCCTATTTCGGCCTGCGACAGTCCGAACCCCACCAAGGTGCTTCTCGCTTGTTTCAGAAGTCTGTTGCGAGTTCCCTCTCCTCTCGTTCTTTTGAAGAGAGCAGCTCCCTGATAAATTTGTGGATCCGTGTCCACCACCACTCATCCGTCATCATTTTCTCTACCATTTCTCTCACGGAATCAAACATTCTACAGTTACACTCTCTTACAAACTTATCTCTTTCATCCGCCCAACGCTCACATTCCAACATCGTGTGTGTCACAGTATCCGAAAAACCACAGTAAAGGCACTGATCGGACTGAGCCCTCCTAAACCTGAAAAGGTAGCTGCGGAAGCAGCCATGGCCTGTGAGCATTTGCGTTAGATAATAATCCAGATGCCTATGCCCACAGTCCACCCAGCTTCGAAGGTTCGGGATTAGTGACTTCGTCCACTCCGCCACATCACGTGTTGCCTCCCACTCCTGTTGCCACTGACCAATTGAGACTAATCTCTCGGCCAGTCTTATCTCATTCATTTCTCGCTCTCCAATGTTCCGCCCCCTACGGCTGTGAATCCTTGCCCTTTCACCTACTAGTACATGTAGAGGAACACAGCCGGTGATAACCCACAGAGCGGCAGCTGACACAGTTCTGTAGGCACATGCTACCCGAAGCAGACTAGTTCTGTCCACGCGTACCATGAGCCTCCTGTAAGTTGGTATTTCTACCGCCTCACTCCAGACTGGGGCCGCGTAGAGGACGACAGACTGTACAACACCGTGGAGCGCCCTTCTCCTTTCGGATTTGGGACCACCGATATTAGGCATTATCCTCCCCAGCGCAGCCATTCTCTGAATAGCTCTGCGGGTCACCCCCCTCAGATGTTCCCCCCAACTCCCACACTGGTGGAGAGTAACTCCCAAATACTTAACGTACTTTTTGGGCGCCACTCTCGCTCCTGCGCACTCGAATTCCACCCTATCTCTCTTTCTATAGCCTCTGAGTACTACAGCCTCCGTCTTATCCTCCGCGAGAGAAAGACCATGCTCACTCATCCAATCCTCAACTAGTACACACGCACGCGTAATCCGAAGCAAGAGTTCCTCCCTGTCCCGTGCCGCTACCAGCATAGCAAGGTCGTCCGCGAATGCGAAGGGGGTCACACCCTCCCCATATTCGCAGTTTAAGACCCCGTCGTATGCTAGGTTCCACAACGTCGGACCCAGGACGGAGCCCTGCGGGACCCCAGCCGTTACATCCACCATCACACCATTTTCCACCACAATCTTTCTCTCGGAAAGGTAATCAGCGACCACATTCCTCAGATACCCAGGACAGTTCCTTGCTTCCAAAGAGCCCATTACGTGACCCCACTGCAATGTATTAAAAGCATTTCGGACGTCAAAGAGAATCAGGACGACCCATCGATGATCAGCCCCAACTCCCCGTGCCGCCCGGAGCACATCGGTCACCGCATCCACTGTACTTTTACCCTGGCAGAAACCATATTGTCTCGGAGACAGGCCTCCAGACATCACAATCACCTCTTCGATACGCGAACGTAGCATTCTCTCATACAGCTTTCCGATACAAGGAAGAAGGCAAATAGGACGATATTTTCCTGCCTTGAATTTAGGCAGGAGCACGAGCCTCGAGATTTTCCAGGGATCCGGAAAAGACTGCGCGGCAAGAAGAGCATTCATGTGCTCCAGAAGCCACGTGGGCTCCAAACGCCCCAGACGTATAACCGCCTCAGGTGGGACACTATCTAGACCGGGAGCCCTACCAGACTTAAGGGAACTCACCGCCACAGCTAGTTCATCCAAAGTAAAGGGAATCCCACACTCAGCCTCGACGTCTCTCCGCACACCATGCCACCGTCCTTGTGGAAACAGTTCGGTGACTATTTCCAGCTTCCGGTCCAATGGCATGTCATACGGAGCACAGGCGTCGAGATGCTTCATTGCGATCTTATACCCTTCACCCCAGATGTCCTCGTCCAGCTTGTCACACAGTACCCTCCAGTGCCTTTTCTTCTCGGCTCGGATCCTCCTATTCAACTCCTTCTTCCTCGCACGGTATGACGTATCCACACGTTCCACCTCTTCCGCGCTCCGACGTATTCTCGCCCTTGTCAAGTGCCGGCGAAGGGCCACGCACTCTTTTCTCAGTTGCTCTATCTCGACACTCCACCAGTAAGGCATTCTACCCGTACGCTCAGTCCTAATTTCACTCATATGCATCGCGGCTTTCATAACCTGCTCGAGGCCTTCCACCGAAGGTGTAAGACGTCGAGCCCCATGTACCTCCCATCTAATACTCTCATCATATACACCCCAGTCCACCTGATATCTCCGGCATCTCGGCAGGCAAGGTTTGGGTCTACCCCCAACGTCCCCCGTCTTGCCAATCGAAAAGCCGATGAATTGGTGATCCGTGCCGGTATACTCCGTCAGTACTGCCCAGTCCTTGACACATCGGGCGGTTCCCTGCGTAGCGAGGGTGACGTCGATGTACGATCTGGAATCGCCTCTTACAAAAGTTGGCTCCAAACCTGTGTTTAAAACCACTAGATCTAGTGCCCCGATCCATTCCATTAACATTTGACCCCGAGTGTCAGTGATCGGCGAGCCCCATTCAGCAGATTTTGCGTTGAAGTCGCCGAGCACCACGCACTCGTTACCCAGTCGCCTCACCTCTTCCATAATTGCATTTAACCTATTTTCATACTCACCTACCACTATATTCGGTGAAATATAGCAGCAGACCAGATTCAATCTCTCCATTCTCACTGATATATAGCCCATATGAGCGTCAATCCCATACACCCTTAATTTGCGATTACAGATATGCACACCGACGACACCAGCATCATCCACAAACCAGCCCCGATTCCTGACCAACGTGGGGTTCGGTTCCGCCGCCACGAGCAGATCATATCTCCCCTCAGCGGCGGAAGCCAGGGCGAGATCGTGTGATAGTCTCGCCCTGCCCACATTAGTCTGGAGAATCCTCAGCTCAGCACTGCAGTTAGTTGCCATGTCGAGAGGAGGATACGCGCCTCTTTAGGCCCCACTCCCGGAGCAACGTCTGGCTTCGTCGACCAGATATCTGAACTTAGGGCAGTCTCTCGACCCACTCAAGTGACCCTTTACATTGCAGTTCATGCAACACTTTATCTTAGCCGTGCATTCCCTGAGAATGTGCCCTTCTTGGCCACATCCCCAGCATCCCTTGCGCTCTTCTTCCTTACATTCGTTCCTGGTATGCCCATAGGCTTGACACCTATAGCATCGCAGGATAGGCACTTTCTCCCTTACAAGGCATGCTACAAAGCCAACCTTCAATCGATCCTTTTTCAACAACACATTGGCAACATTTTCATCGACCTCCACAGTGGCGTTTAAGCCATTTCGTGAAGGCCTAATCCCTAGAACTTCGCATGACGCATTGCTACCA
This sequence comes from Diabrotica undecimpunctata, assembly GCF_040954645.1. NCBI lineage: Eukaryota > Metazoa > Arthropoda > Insecta > Coleoptera > Chrysomelidae > Diabrotica > Diabrotica undecimpunctata. The sequence goes on from NC_092810.1 coordinate 134,226,966, forward strand.
GCACCACTCTGGATTGCGTCAGCGACGTCCTTGGCTGTCGTTACCGCATCCATACCTATCAAGAGAAGTTTTCTCCTCGCTGTACCACCCCTAGTCGTTACTTTCGCAACGCAGGAGGGCATCGAGCCGACGACCTCTCTGACTCTTTCTACCGCCTCACTACCACCCTCCAGCTCAAGGACTACCCCTTGCTCTTTTGTTTTACGCACTCTCTTGATAACAATATCACTCCTGTCACACAGGCCCGTCCTGAGCCCCTGTAGAAGTTCGGCATACGTTCTGTCCTTCGTCTTCTCTACAATTACCACTCCATTTTTCACCTTGGGCTTAATCACTCTCGCCTCTTTACCACTCTTTCCAAACACTACGACCTTGAAATTCCTGTCTTTGAACGCCCACTCCGCAAGCTTTCTGGACACCTCAGTTCCCAGAGCTGCCGGAGCGGCAAGTCCAACACTCGTTCTACCACACTTTTCCATTTTCTCCCCCAGCAACTTACATACCGACAGGAACTTCACTGCCATAGGCTCCTCTCCCTTTCCAACAATGAGCTTGTATATGCACTTTTCCGTGCACACCTCTTGCCCATCCTCTTTCAATACTCCCACCCTCGAGAACATTGTTCCTACTCCTCCGCTGGCGTCGCCAATTACCGGCACTCCCGGCAGCTGCGGGTATCTCTCCCGAAGCTTGCCGATCATGGCGGCATCTGCCGTGTCCGCGGTTATTACAACGGCCACATCACCAGCGGATTCAAGGAGACTACCCTCACACATACTTGTTCTCTCAAAGATTCCCTCCGGCCATTCTTGACTGACTAGATCCATGATCTCATCAGTCCCCTTACACTCATCCCAACTCTTTCGAATTTCGTTCGCTCTATTCTCATTCATCTGCAGGTCATCAGATATTGTAGCCTGCACACCTGCATTCCTTTTAGCACATCCGACAAGAGACGCGTCCGTCTGCGTCCCCGTCGAACTCACACACTTCCTTACTACCTCTCTTTCACTATGCCCTTGTTCTCTGGCCAAAGAGATGAGATTCCCGGCACGGGATATCTCCCTCTCCAACCCGCAGAACAGGGTGTTCATCTTTTTCACACCGGACTTGATTTCCACCTTGGTGTTGACGTTGACTTGCGTCAACCTCAACACCTTTTCCAACTCTACCTTCAACCGGGACATCTCCCTCTCAACCCTATTGAGATTGACAGGAGGATGCTCCGGCGATTTTGGCGACTCCGCTCTCCTCTTTCTCTTGCCCCTCACCTGGGACCAGTCCGAACTATTGCCTGCGTCGTCTAAATCGACCGGCTCTGGAGAACTTTCGGACCCAGAACTCGGTCTTATCTCCCCTCTTACCGTCTCCACTCTGACCCCTACCATGCCAACGGGAGTTTTGCAGGTCTCACCCGCAGCACCCCCACCGCATACGCGCTTGGGCCGCGGGGGCGTTCGCCCGATCTTCTCAGACCGAGCGAACACTCCCGAGCCCTCACCTTTCGCTCCTTCAACATCTTTTGTTTTGTTTTTTGTTTTGTCTAATTCCATCTAATTCCCACGAATAGGGCCGAAATATCCGTCCAGCGAGGCAGTGCGCCCTTACCTCGCTAAGGCTACCATACAACGAGAAGATGCCATTCTCCCCGAGGGCTCCGTTCGAGACCATCTGACGCTAGGCCATTCATCCCATAGGCACGGGTCGCTTAACACCTTAAGATTGCGGATTTTTTCATGAGGTTTACTCCTCCCAGCGGTAGTCGCACGCATGCATGCCAGTAAGACCAGCACGAATAAGTGTAACTAGATGACCGACACAGCCGCCTCTCCTATGACGGTATATGGCAGAGCAGCTGGAATTGGCTGCTCTCATCTTGGGGAGGTGACCGTAGGTGGGGGCAGGGCGTACCAACTCCGGTCCCCAACCACGCCCACCTCCCTTAGCAGTCATAAGCCTGCCCCCTCGCGCCCGCTTTACAAAATTTAGCGACCGCGACAGGACAAGAAAATGCCCGCCTCTCCGTTTAGTCGGCTTTTACGACAAGCAGGAGGATCACTGTGGGGATATTCTACTTAAGAGGCCCGTACCCCACACGGGGAAGCTTATGCATATCTGGGAAACTGGCAAACACTGGAGCCCAGATGTGAAGAATAAAAGTAGACATCTTGGGGATGAGTGGAGTAAGATGACCTGGTCCAGGAAAATAAAAAACAAAAGATAGATACATTTATTATACGACCCAGAACATCTATATGGAACAACTATATTAGTATGGAACAAAATGCAAACTAAAAAATTACTTACCAAACTAGATACAATAAACGCTTTTGCTTGAAGCTGAAGAAAAGGAATGTTTTTAAGACCTGCTATTAGTGTATTTGAATCAGTGGTTACAATTCCTAAACTTTTGCCAATATCATAAGCTATCTTAGCAGCATTTCTGTTTAATGACCACAGACATTGTGGAGTTCCACTATTTAAAAACGCTCCTTTAAATTTTCCTAAAAGATAATATTCGAATAGAAAAAGGTTGTGATAAAAAAAACAAGAACAAAAAAGGAATATTCATATTTAAACAGTAACAAATCTATTATTTACCTTTAAAAGAAAGGGTATTTGGACGGGTGCTATAAATTTAGAGTCGACTTCGTTTAAAGTTTTTCCCCATATTTGCTTTATCATTATATGAGAGCCATTTGTTGTTATTCTTTTCAATATCATTAATTAATACTGACCTCGTGATTTTGGAGATAGCAGATGATATCCAACCGCTGCAGCGCCAGCGCTTAATCCCCCAATAGTGACATTGTTAGGATTCCCTCCAAAATGTTGGATATTTCTTTGTGTCCAGTCCAGAGCTAATACTTGATCTTTCATTCCAAGATTCCCAGGGCAAACATAATCTCCTGTGCTTAAGAAACCAAAAACTCCCAATCTGTATTGAATTAGAACGACGACCAAATTCTGATCGAGGAAATAATCAGGACCGTTTTGTAAATATGAACCATTTCCTCCTACGAAAGCTCCTCCGTGAATCCAAAATAATACGGCTGCATTACCAGTTATCTTTAAATAGAATATAACTATTAAATAAACTTATTTTACTAGAAAAGAAAGAAGTGTCAACGTCAAGTGTGTACTCTGCGAGGGAGACCACCCAGCAAACTATAATAGTTGTAAGGTATACAAGGAGCTACAAATGAAAAAATTCCCAATGATTGGACCCAAGATTGCCAAAAAAGAAATTGCCAGTTACTCCCAAAAACACGACAGACGACTGCAAAATCACTGCACAATGCACTGAAAATGACAAAGAACGGAACAATCACGGTAGTTATGGGCGATTTCAATGCAAAAGTCGGCAAGGGAAGAGCTGGAATAATAATAGGAGATCAAGGACTAGGGAAACGTAACGATAGAGGACATCGTCTAATACAATTCTGCTAAGAACAAAGTCTGATAATCACAAACACGCTCTTTAAATTACCTATGAGACATTACAAATCTATTATATAAAATGATTAAAGAGAGATATCGTAACACCATCAAATCAGTTAAAACATATCCAGGAACAGATGTCACATCAGGCCATAACCCACTAATCGCTAATGTCACGCTTAGTTTTAAACGTATTAGAAAACCCCGAAGAACTCCAAAATTAGATTTTAGAAAACTAAAAGAAGCTGATATAAAAAACAAACTCCAACAGAAAATATGATAAGAGGGGCAAAACAAACTTACTATGAGGAAAAATGTAAAAAGATAGAAGATCTTCAGAAAAAATACGTCCTATTCAACCTACATAAAAAGGTTAAAGAAATGGCGGGGCTGCAAAAAAGAAACCACAACACAACTCTTTTAGATAAAAATGAAAATACTATGATAACGGCTAACGAAAACCTAAAACGATGGAAAGAACATGGAAGAGCTCTTCGACGACGAAAGAGGAAACCTACAAGACATATCTTTAGAGGACAGAGAAACAAGTAAAGAAATTACAAAGGAAGAAATATTGTATGAACTAAAGAACATCAGAAACAGAAAAAGCCCGGGCCAGATCAACTTCCTATTTATATCCATAAAATAATACAAAATGAGTCCTGTTAAAGCTCTTTAATGAAATTTATCAGTCAGGTGTTGAGTCAAATATTTATTTGTCTCTCAAAAAAGAAAAATGCTAGAGAATGCACCGACCATCGCACCATAAGCCCGATGTCTCACACACTTAAAACGTTTTTAAAGATCATTCATAAACGCATTTACCAAATGTTTGATATTTATATTGAAGAAACCCAATTTGGATTTCGTAGAGGCGTAGGTACCCGTGAAGCTCTCTTTTCATTCAACGTACTAATCCAGAGATGCTTGGATGTAAATCAAGATATGTACGTCTGTTTTATAGATTAAAACAAGGCTTTCGATAAAGTCCACCACAAAGAGCTAATGGACGTCCTCAAAGCAAAACAATTACAATACAATGACTTTCAAATTATAACAAATCTATATTATAAACAGCAGGCACACATACGCATTAAGTAACAGACAACAGAGGAGTTCGAAATTAAAGTAGGAGTGCGACAGATTGTGTATTGTCACCACCACTATTCAATGCATTATCCTCCTCCTAAGTGCCTTCTCTGTTGAGGTTGGCGATCAATATGGCAAATTTCTCTCTATTCTGGGCTTGATGAATTAATTCATTTCCTTTTGTGTGGGTCCAATCTCTGATGTTTCGTAGCCAAGATTCAATGCATACTCTGAAGGAATTATGAAAAGAGCTCTTGGCTCTTTGGACCGAGCATGTAACAAACAACGAAGTCATGAGAAGAGTCAACAAAACATTGGAAATATTGGAAACCATCAAGACACGAAAGCTGCAATACCTGGGGCATGTTATGCGTGATGAAAGATACAACATACTTCATTATACAAGGGAAAATCCAGGGCAAGAGAAGTGTAGGAAGGAGAAGAATCTCATGGTTGCGTAACTTGAGGGAATGGTACGGATGCACATCAATCGAACTATTCAGAGCGGCAGCATCTAAGATCAGAATAGCCATGATGATTGCCAACCTCCGTCGCGGAGATGGCCGTAAAGAAGAAGAACGCATGATTCCCAATTGGGGCTACTGGCCTTAATACGTAGTCTCTGTATAGATCTTAAGGGAGGAACTGAGTTGCTACTTAAAGTAGCGATATGTATAAGTAATGTACAGTAATTTAAATAATTTTAACGGTGTATTTAGAGCAACAAGCTTCACTCTATTACTTTAATTATAACGTACATGTATAAATTGTATTAATACTTTTACTTACATTTCGAGTGTAAACAGACAAGTACAAACAGTCCTCAGAGCCTGTAATCGGATTTAGTCCTTGGACGCACTCATCTCTATCATAAGTACAGTTTAAAGTATTATTCCAAGGCATTTTTTGCAGTGGCTCCTAAAATGTGAAGTATATTAGAAGTAAAAACTTCCAAACAAAAAAATATGAGAAATATTAGATATAAGAATATGATATATAAATATATATATATATATATATATATATATATATATATATATATATATATATATATCTATATATATATATATATATATTAAGGATCACTCAGAAGAGTGGTGGGTTTTTTCGGTCAAAAGATGGAGAAAAAAGACAAAGTTGATGGCTACTTCATCTATTTATTGAAGACGTTTCGCTTTCTTAATCAAAAAGCATCATCAGTTCATCTAAAAAAAACAATATGAAAAAACCACACAAGCATGGAAAAGTTGTTACATGTGTTACCTTAAAAAGATATGTAGCAGTCAGTGATAACAAAATTGTAAAGACACTTAAGTAAATGGACATTATACGATTATGATGTATAAACAATAAATTGAACTAGATAAGTTAACAATTTGTTCAAACTAAGCACAGCAAAAAGAACATGTGGTTTTGTTTTTTTATATAAATGTATAAGTTAAAAAAAACATTAAAAAAGAGAATGAAGAACTAACAAAATCAAAGAAGCATAGGAATATTATATATATATATATATATATATATATATATATATATATATATATATATATATATATATATATATATATATATATATATATATATATATATATGTATATATATATATATATATATATATATATATATATATAGGTAGCATTATTATTATATATTATATATAAATATATATATATATATATATATATATATATATATATATATAAACTAAGGTACACTCGAAGAGTGGTGGGTTTATCGGTCAAAGTGGAGAAATAAAAGACAAAGACGATGGCTACTTCATCTATTTATTGAAGACGTTTCGCTTTCTGCTCAGAAAGCATCATCAGTTCATCTAAAAAGAACAATATGAAACCAAACATCCATAGAGAAGTTATAACCAAAGTGTGTTACCTTACAAAGACATGTAGCAGTCAGTGATGTAAAAAATATGAAAAAGCTTACAAAGCTGGACATTCAGAGTTAACGTTGTATATAACAATTAATTGAAACTAGGTAAAGTTTGCAATTTGACAAAATTAGCACAGCAAAAGAACATGTGATAAAAATACATGTATATATAAAAAAAAATTTTATAAAAACTTAGTAAAAAACATTAAGGTTTATTTTAAAGTGTAAAGAACTAGAAAGATCATTAGATTGCACTTCCAACAAATTTATTTAAAAATTATATTTTAATTTTAACTTTAGGTAACATTATAAGTTATTAAAGATTAATAGTAATAAAGAAAAAAATGAAGTTACCAGTCTTTAGCTTACTGAGGCTCGTTGGTAAATGAATTTAAAAGTTTTGACACCCACGCACAACAACGTGAGTAGAAGTGGCCTTGAAGTCACAATGACATAAACAGCAAGGCAAGCTACCAACCTCTATGTATAAGGCGGTATATTCAAAGAGTGTGATAAATTTGGTTGACAACTTGTCGTTAAAAAACCAAGCAGTGAAAGGAAAAGGTGGTTAAGATCACCATTTTACCCTACAGTGATTGATCTGTCAACAAAGAACAAAGCAAGAGAAGTCAATCCAATATATCATATATTGTAATATTATGACGTCACTAGTTAGCCAGCTAACAGGTGAAGATTAATAAAAATTTCCACAGTCCAAAGGTTCAAATATTAAGGACCATAATGAAAAGGATTCTATGAATCAGATTCAATTTAAAGTTTTATCAAACAAGTTCATCAAAAAGAACAATTACTTAATTATGTAAAAGTGTTATTGACAAATATTAATAAAAAATGAGTTGATAAATCTTAATTAAAGAAGGAATAATTTATTTATATTTATTTTTATTTTTATTTAAATTTATTATAAGAAAATGTGATAAAGAAAACCCCAAAATGGGACAAAATTTAAGTAAACAACATATCAAGCCTAATTCTGTAAAATTAATGCATGATAAATTTGGCTCAAATTACTAATGTCCGTTCTCTTATTAAGAGTATTAGGATGTTTTAATATTGCACACATTTCTAAAAACTGTCTTTTAACGAGATTGCGTTCAGTGCCAAGAATTTTAACTTCATTAAAGTTTACTTCATGCTTAGTGTTAATGGCATGTTGGGCAAGAGCACAAGTATGCTTAGATAAATTGATATCACTGCGGTGTGTCGTAAGACGCCCTCTCAGTGATCTCCCAGTCTGACCGATGTAACATGAGTCACACTCAGCACAAGGTATATGATATATTACATTCACTTGTTCCAGAAGGGACAGAGGTGTTTTAGTTTTAGAGAACAAATTCCTGACAGTCTTAGCATTCTTAATAGCAATTTTAACAGGTACGTTATTATGTTTGTACAGTTTAACGAGTTTCTCAGTAACTTGAGGAAAATAAGGTAAAGAGGAGTAATGGGTAGTTGGATTCCCAAGTACAGTATTAGGCAGAACAGTGTTATTAATTGAATTATTTGATATCATTCTAAGTTGGTCACCATTGGGTATATCATTTAAAGAAGAACCATAGCTTTGAGCGAAAAGGTATTTATTAATAAGGGAGGATGGATAGGAATTCTCAACCAGAATATTTTTAAGTAATTGAAAGGATTCCCTTCGATTAATCGGATGTATCAGTCTATTTAGCCTGCAGCTTAAAGCTTTAATAAGGTTTAATTTGTATTTAAAGGGATGACAAGAATGGTAGTTGAGAAACCTATTAGAGGCCATTGGTTTCCTGTACCAACTTGTAGTAAGGGTGTTATCTCCCATTCTAATGACACGCATGTCTAAGAAGGGAATACTATTTGTGTTGGAGTCCTCAAGTTCAACAGTGAACTGTAAATGAGGATCAAACTCATTGAATAAAGACAAGGTGGCCTGAATCTTGTCTGGAGGTAAGGCTAGTAATAAGTCATCAACATACCGTTTAATAAAAGGGATTTGGAAATCTAAAAGACCTAGACGGTCAGATACTAAATCATCCAGTACATAATTAACTAGGATGGGAGAGATTGAGGAACCCATAGGTGTCCCAAAAATTTGAAGGTAATATTTGTCGTTGAAGACCAAAAAATTAGTATCAAATGTTAATTGTAAAAGTTCTGCAAAAACATCCCAGGATACAGGACAGTTTGGTTGGATGGAGTTCCAGTGATTTCTTAGGGAGGTAATAACGCTCGAAAGAGGTAAATTAGTGAAAAGAGATACCACATCAAAACTCACTAAAATGTAGCCTTGTGGAAGTTCAAAATTATTAATAAATTCACTAAAGTGAAAAGAATCAACAATATTAAAGTTGTTATTATAATTATAAGATTTAGATAAGATGTCAGTTAAAAATTTTGCAATATTAGTATTTGGTGAATTAATGGAGGAAACAATTGGCCTCATGCTCAATGTGGGCTTATGTATTTTAGGTAGACAATAAAATCTGGGAGCATATCCATCATAATTATGTAAAAATTTTGCAAGTGGTTGATCTATGATCTTAATATTTTTTAAGTGTGTAATGAATTTATTTATTTTATTTGTAAATTTAGAGCAAGGGTTGGTAGAGAGAGGTTGATAGTATCTATCATCATCTAACAACGATTGGCTGAGATTAAGATATTGATCTCTATCCATGAGGACAGTAGCATTCCCTTTATCACTAGTAAGGACGAGAAGATTAGGGTGAGTTTTTAAAAACGATACCGTCTCCCTGTAAATCTTATCTAACTCCGATATGGGTTGTCTAGGGCGATTAGAAAAGTTCAACAGAATATTATTGGAAGAAGACCTAAGAGATAAAAGGTCAGAATTGTCAGCATGTGACAAAATATTTTCCACATCTGCTAAAATTCTACTAACAGAATAATCTCTGAAAGTTGGCTGTAAGCCAAATTTGGGGCCCAAGGATAACAATTTAAGAATGTCCTGAGGAACCTCAGTACTAGATAGATTTTTAATCCACTTAGGATTAAATGGAATTTTTTTAAACTGGGGAGTGTCTAAGTTATTAAGCTTCTTACGAAGGTGTGCCATGGATTTATGATATACAAAATTAAATTTCTTATGTAAAGATGACTCAAAAGTGTCCAACAAATTGTCAGGAAGGTGATTATCCAGAAAAGAAGTGACATTATTGATTTGAGAAATAATAAATTTAATATCGGTATGAACCTTAGAAATATGGAAATTAAGTAATCGTGCCCTCACCTGTCTGTTTAACGCTTGGCTTCTGCGGTAAAGGGTGTCATTGGTGGAGCCTGATGTTGAAGTGAGTATGTTGGAAGTGGTGTCTATGATAAATCTTGGGATCTTCTTAGTTCTCCTACACTCCAAAAGGAAAGTTCTTCTAGCTTCTGCTGTGGCTAGTTTCTCTGTTAGGTTCGTCCATCTCTTCAGCTTCTTCACTACTGGTTCTCCATGGATGCGCCTGGTGGTGGCATAAAACCCCTCTGTAACAGAAAACATCGAGAAAAGGAGTACGACCGTCAATCCAATATAAACTAAGGTATACTCGAAGAGTGGTGGGTTTATCGGTCAAAGTGGAGAAATAAAAGACAAAGACGATGGCTACTTCATCTATTTATTGAAGACGTTTCGCTTTCTGCTCAGAAAGCATCATCAGTTCATCTAAAAAGAACAATATGAAACCAAACATCCATAGAGAAGTTATAACCAAAGTGTGTTACCTTACAAAGACATGTAGCAGTCAGTGATGTAAAAAATATGAAAAAGCTTACAAAGCTGGACATTCAGAGTTAACGTTGTATATAACAATTAATTGAAACTAGGTAAAGTTTGCAATTTGACAAAATTAGCACAGCAAAAGAACATGTGATAAAAATACATGTATATATAAAAAAAAATTTTATAAAAACTTAGTAAAAAACATTAAGGTTTATTTTAAAGTGTAAAGAACTAGAAAGATCATTAGATTGCACTTCCAACAAATTTATTTAAAAATTATATTTTAATTTTAACTTTAGGTAACATTATAAGTTATTAAAGATTAATAGTAATAAAGAAAAAAATGAAGTTACCAGTCTTTAGCTTACTGAGGCTCGTTGGTAAATGAATTTAAAAGTTTTGACACCCACGCACAACAACGTGAGTAGAAGTGGCCTTGAAGTCACAATGACATAAACAGCAAGGCAAGCTACCAACCTCTATGTATAAGGCGGTATATTCAAAGAGTGTGATAAATTTGGTTGACAACTTGTCGTTAAAAAACCAAGCAGTGAAAGGAAAAGGTGGTTAAGATCACCATTTTACCCTACAGTGATTGATCTGTCAACAAAGAACAAAGCAAGAGAAGTCAATCCAATATATCATATATTGTAATATTATGACGTCACTAGTTAGCCAGCTAACAGGTGAAGATTAATAAAAATTTCCACAGTCCAAAGGTTCAAATATTAAGGACCATAATGAAAAGGATTCTATGAATCAGATTCAATTTAAAGTTTTATCAAACAAGTTCATCAAAAAGAACAATTACTTAATTATGTAAAAGTGTTATTGACAAATATTAATAAAAAATGAGTTGATAAATCTTAATTAAAGAAGGAATAATTTATTTATATTTATTTTTATTTTTATTTAAATTTATTATAAGAAAATGTGATAAAGAAAACCCCAAAATGGGACAAAATTTAAGTAAACAACATATCAAGCCTAATTCTGTAAAATTAATGCATGATAAATTTGGCTCAAATTACTAATGTCCGTTCTCTTATTAAGAGTATTAGGATGTTTTAATATTGCACACATTTCTAAAAACTGTCTTTTAACGAGATTGCGTTCAGTGCCAAGAATTTTAACTTCATTAAAGTTTACTTCATGCTTAGTGTTAATGGCATGTTGGGCAAGAGCACAAGTATGCTTAGATAAATTGATATCACTGCGGTGTGTCGTAAGACGCCCTCTCAGTGATCTCCCAGTCTGACCGATGTAACATGAGTCACACTCAGCACAAGGTATATGATATATTACATTCACTTGTTCCAGAAGGGACAGAGGTGTTTTAGTTTTAGAGAACAAATTCCTGACAGTCTTAGCATTCTTAATAGCAATTTTAACAGGTACGTTATTATGTTTGTACAGTTTAACGAGTTTCTCAGTAACTTGAGGAAAATAAGGTAAAGAGGAGTAATGGGTAGTTGGATTCCCAAGTACAGTATTAGGCAGAACAGTGTTATTAATTGAATTATTTGATTTCATTCTAAGTTGGTCACCATTGGGTATATCATTTAAAGAAGAACCATAGCTTTGAGCGAAAAGGTATTTATTAATAAGGGAGGATGGATAGGAATTCTCAACCAGAATATTTTTAAGTAATTGAAAGGATTCCCTTCGATTAATCGGATGTATCAGTCTATTTAGCCTGCAGCTTAAAGCTTTAATAAGGTTTAATTTGTATTTAAAGGGATGACAAGAATGGTAGTTGAGAAACCTATTAGAGGCCATTGGTTTCCTGTACCAACTTGTAGTAAGGGTGTTATCTCCCATTCTAATGACACGCATGTCTAAGAAGGGAATACTATTTGTGTTGGAGTCCTCAAGTTCAACAGTGAACTGTAAATGAGGATCAAACTCATTGAATAAAGACAAGGTGGCCTGAATCTTGTCTGGAGGTAAGGCTAGTAATAAGTCATCAACATACCGTTTAATAAAAGGGATTTGGAAATCTAAAAGACCTAGACGGTCAGATACTAAATCATCCAGTACATAATTAACTAGGATGGGAGAGATTGAGGAACCCATAGGTGTCCCAAAAATTTGAAGGTAATATTTGTCGTTGAAGACCAAAAAATTAGTATCAAATGTTAATTGTAAAAGTTCTGCAAAAACATCCCAGGATACAGGACAGTTTGGTTGGATGGAGTTCCAGTGATTTCTTAGGGAGGTAATAACGCTCGAAAGAGGTAAATTAGTGAAAAGAGATACCACATCAAAACTCACTAAAATGTAGCCTTGTGGAAGTTCAAAATTATTAATAAATTCACTAAAGTGAAAAGAATCAACAATATTAAAGTTGTTATTATAATTATAAGATTTAGATAAGATGTCAGTTAAAAATTTTTCAATATTAGTATTTGGTGAATTAATGGAGGAAACAATTGGCCTCATGCTCAATGTGGGCTTATGTATTTTAGGTAGACAATAAAATCTGGGAGCATATCCATCATAATTATGTAAAAATTTTGCAAGTGGTTGATCTATGATCTTAATATTTTTTAAGTGTGTAATGAATTTATTTATTTTATTTGTAAATTTAGAGCAAGGGTTGGTAGAGAGAGGTTGATAGTATCTATCATCATCTAACAACGATTGGCTGAGATTAAGATATTGATCTCTATCCATGAGGACAGTAGCATTCCCTTTATCACTAGTAAGGACGAGAAGATTAGGGTGAGTTTTTAAAAACGATACCGTCTCCCTGTAAATCTTATCTAACTCCGATATGGGTTGTCTAGGGCGATTAGAAAAGTTCAACAGAATATTATTGGAAGAAGACCTAAGAGATAAAAGGTCAGAATTGTCAGCATGTGACAAAATATTTTCCACATCTGCTAAAATTCTACTAACAGAATAATCTCTGAAAGTTGGCTGTAAGCCAAATTTGGGGCCCAAGGATAACAATTTAAGAATGTCCTGAGGAACCTCAGTACTAGATAGATTTTTAATCCACTTAGGATTAAATGGAATTTTTTTTAAACTGGGGAGTGTCTAAGTTATTAAGCTTCTTACGAAGGTGTGCCATGGATTTATGATATACAAAATTAAATTTCTTATGTAAAGATGACTCAAAAGTGTCCAACAAATTGTCAGGAAGGTGATTATCCAGAAAAGAAGTGACATTATTGATTTGAGAAATAATAAATTTAATATCGGTATGAACCTTAGAAATATGGAAATTAAGTAATCGTGCCCTCACCTGTCTGTTTAACGCTTGGCTTCTGCGGTAAAGGGTGTCATTGGTGGAGCCTGATGTTGAAGTGAGTATGTTGGAAGTGGTGTCTATGATAAATCTTGGGATCTTCTTAGTTCTCCTACACTCCAAAAGGAAAGTTCTTCTAGCTTCTGCTGTGGCTTGATATGTTGTTTACTTAAATTTTGTCCCATTTTGGGGTTTTCTTTATCACATTTTCTTATAATAAATTTAAATAAAAATAAAAATAAATATAAATAAATTATTCCTTCTTTAATTAAGATTTATCAACTCATTTTTTATTAATATTTGTCAATAACACTTTTACATAATTAAGTAATTGTTCTTTTTGATGAACTTGTTTGATAAAACTTTAAATTGAATCTGATTCATAGAATCCTTTTCATTATGGTCCTTAATATTTGAACCTTTGGACTGTGGAAATTTTTATTAATCTTCACCTGTTAGCTGGCTAACTAGTGACGTCATAATATTACAATATATGATATATTGGATTGACTTCTCTTGCTTTGTTCTTTGTTGACAGATCAATCACTGTAGGGTAAAATGGTGATCTTAACCACCTTTTCCTTTCACTGCTTGGTTTTTTAACGACAAGTTGTCAACCAAATTTATCACACTCTTTGAATATACCGCCTTATACATAGAGGTTGGTAGCTTGCCTTGCTGTTTATGTCATTGTGACTTCAAGGCCACTTCTACTCACGTTGTTGTGCGTGGGTGTCAAAACTTTTAAATTCATTTACCAACGAGCCTCAGTAAGCTAAAGACTGGTAACTTCATTTTTTTCTTTATTACTATTAATCTTTAATAACTTATAATGTTACCTAAAGTTAAAATTAAAATATAATTTTTAAATAAATTTGTTGGAAGTGCAATCTAATGATCTTTCTAGTTCTTTACACTTTAAAATAAACCTTAATGTTTTTTACTAAGTTTTTATAAAATTTTTTTTTATATATACATGTATTTTTATCACATGTTCTTTTGCTGTGCTAATTTTGTCAAATTGCAAACTTTACCTAGTTTCAATTAATTGTTATATACAACGTTAACTCTGAATGTCCAGCTTTGTAAGCTTTTTCATATTTTTTACATCACTGACTGCTACATGTCTTTGTAAGGTAACACACTTTGGTTATAACTTCTCTATGGATGTTTGGTTTCATATTGTTCTTTTTAGATGAACTGATGATGCTTTCTGAGCAGAAAGCGAAACGTCTTCAATAAATAGATGAAGTAGCCATCGTCTTTGTCTTTTATTTCTCCACTTTGACCGATAAACCCACCACTCTTCGAGTGTACCTTAGTTTATATTGGATTGACGGTCGTACTCCTTTTCTCGATGTTTTCTGTTACAGAGGGGTTTTATGCCACCACCAGGCGCATCCATGGAGAACCAGTAGTGAAGAAGCTGAAGAGATGGACGAACCTAACAGAGAAACTAGCCACAGCAGAAGCTAGAAGAACTTTCCTTTTGGAGTGTAGGAGAACTAAGAAGATCCCAAGATTTATCATAGACACCACTTCCAACATACTCACTTCAACATCAGGCTCCACCAATGACACCCTTTACCGCAGAAGCCAAGCGTTAAACAGACAGGTGAGGGCACGATTACTTAATTTCCATATTTCTAAGGTTCATACCGATATTAAATTTATTATTTCTCAAATCAATAATGTCACTTCTTTTCTGGATAATCACCTTCCTGACAATTTGTTGGACACTTTTGAGTCATCTTTACATAAGAAATTTAATTTTGTATATCATAAATCCATGGCACACCTTCGTAAGAAGCTTAATAACTTAGACACTCCCCAGTTTAAAAAAATTCCATTTAATCCTAAGTGGATTAAAAATCTATCTAGTACTGAGGTTCCTCAGGACATTCTTAAATTGTTATCCTTGGGCCCCAAATTTGGCTTACAGCCAACTTTCAGAGATTATTCTGTTAGTAGAATTTTAGCAGATGTGGAAAATATTTTGTCACATGCTGACAATTCTGACCTTTTATCTCTTAGGTCTTCTTCCAATAATATTCTGTTGAACTTTTCTAATCGCCCTAGACAACCCATATCGGAGTTAGATAAGATTTACAGGGAGACGGTATCGTTTTTAAAAACTCACCCTAATCTTCTCGTCCTTACTAGTGATAAAGGGAATGCTACTGTCCTCATGGATAGAGATCAATATCTTAATCTCAGCCAATCGTTGTTAGATGATGATAGATACTATCAACCTCTCTCTACCAACCCTTGCTCTAAATTTACAAATAAAATAAATAAATTCATTACACACTTAAAAAATATTAAGATCATAGATCAACCACTTGCAAAATTTTTACATAATTATGATGGATATGCTCCCAGATTTTATTGTCTACCTAAAATACATAAGCCCACATTGAGCATGAGGCCAATTGTTTCCTCCATTAATTCACCAAATACTAATATTGCAAAATTTTTAACTGACATCTTATCTAAATCTTATAATTATAATAACAACTTTAATATTGTTGATTCTTTTCACTTTAGTGAATTTATTAATAATTTTGAACTTCCACAAGGCTACATTTTAGTGAGTTTTGATGTGGTATCTCTTTTCACTAATTTACCTCTTTCGAGCGTTATTACCTCCCTAAGAAATCACTGGAACTCCATCCAACCAAACTGTCCTGTATCCTGGGATGTTTTTGCAGAACTTTTACAATTAACATTTGATACTAATTTTTTGGTCTTCAACGACAAATATTACCTTCAAATTTTTGGGACACCTATGGGTTCCTCAATCTCTCCCATCCTAGTTAATTATGTACTGGATGATTTAGTATCTGACCGTCTAGGTCTTTTAGATTTCCAAATCCCTTTTATTAAACGGTATGTTGATGACTTATTACTAGCCTTACCTCCAGACAAGATTCAGGCCACCTTGTCTTTATTCAATGAGTTTGATCCTCATTTACAGTTCACTGTTGAACTTGAGGACTCCAACACAAATAGTATTCCCTTCTTAGACATGCGTGTCATTAGAATGGGAGATAACACCCTTACTACAAGTTGGTACAGGAAACCAATGGCCTCTAATAGGTTTCTCAACTACCATTCTTGTCATCCCTTTAAATACAAATTAAACCTTATTAAAGCTTTAAGCTGCAGGCTAAATAGACTGATACATCCGATTAATCGAAGGGAATCCTTTCAATTACTTAAAAATATTCTGGTTGAGAATTCCTATCCATCCTCCCTTATTAATAAATACCTTTTCGCTCAAAGCTATGGTTCTTCTTTAAATGATATACCCAATGGTGACCAACTTAGAATGATATCAAATAATTCAATTAATAACACTGTTCTGCCTAATACTGTACTTGGGAATCCAACTACCCATTACTCCTCTTTACCTTATTTTCCTCAAGTTACTGAGAAACTCGTTAAACTGTACAAACATAATAACGTACCTGTTAAAATTGCTATTAAGAATGCTAAGACTGTCAGGAATTTGTTCTCTAAAACTAAAACACCTCTGTCCCTTCTGGAACAAGTGAATGTAATATATCATATACCTTGTGCTGAGTGTGACTCATGTTACATCGGTCAGACTGGGAGATCACTGAGAGGGCGTCTTACGACACACCGCAGTGATATCAATTTATCTAAGCATACTTGTGCTCTTGCCCAACATGCCATTAACACTAAGCATGAAGTAAACTTTAATGAAGTTAAAATTCTTGGCACTGAACGCAATCTCGTTAAAAGACAGTTTTTAGAAATGTGTGCAATATTAAAACATCCTAATACTCTTAATAAGAGAACGGACATTAGTAATTTGAGCCAAATTTATCATGCATTAATTTTACAGAATTAGGCTTGATATGTTGTTTACTTAAATTTTGTCCCATTTTGGGGTTTTCTTTATCACATTTTCTTATAATAAATTTAAATAAAAATAAAAATAAATATAAATAAATTATTCCTTCTTTAATTAAGATTTATCAACTCATTTTTTATTAATATTTGTCAATAACACTTTTACATAATTAAGTAATTGTTCTTTTTGATGAACTTGTTTGATAAAACTTTAAATTGAATCTGATTCATAGAATCCTTTTCATTATGGTCCTTAATATTTGAACCTTTGGACTGTGGAAATTTTTATTAATCTTCACCTGTTAGCTGGCTAACTAGTGACGTCATAATATTACAATATATGATATATTGGATTGACTTCTCTTGCTTTGTTCTTTGTTGACAGATCAATCACTGTAGGGTAAAATGGTGATCTTAACCACCTTTTCCTTTCACTGCTTGGTTTTTTAACGACAAGTTGTCAACCAAATTTATCACACTCTTTGAATATACCGCCTTATACATAGAGGTTGGTAGCTTGCCTTGCTGTTTATGTCATTGTGACTTCAAGGCCACTTCTACTCACGTTGTTGTGCGTGGGTGTCAAAACTTTTAAATTCATTTACCAACGAGCCTCAGTAAGCTAAAGACTGGTAACTTCATTTTTTTCTTTATTACTATTAATCTTTAATAACTTATAATGTTACCTAAAGTTAAAATTAAAATATAATTTTTAAATAAATTTGTTGGAAGTGCAATCTAATGATCTTTCTAGTTCTTTACACTTTAAAATAAACCTTAATGTTTTTTACTAAGTTTTTATAAAATTTTTTTTTATATATACATGTATTTTTATCACATGTTCTTTTGCTGTGCTAATTTTGTCAAATTGCAAACTTTACCTAGTTTCAATTAATTGTTATATACAACGTTAACTCTGAATGTCCAGCTTTGTAAGCTTTTTCATATTTTTTACATCACTGACTGCTACATGTCTTTGTAAGGTAACACACTTTGGTTATAACTTCTCTATGGATGTTTGGTTTCATATTGTTCTTTTTAGATGAACTGATGATGCTTTCTGAGCAGAAAGCGAAACGTCTTCAATAAATAGATGAAGTAGCCATCGTCTTTGTCTTTTATTTCTCCACTTTGACCGATAAACCCACCACTCTTCGAGTGTACCTTAGTTTATATTGGATTGACGGTCGTACTCCTTTTCTCGATGTTTTCTGTTACAGAGGGGTTTTATGCCACCACCAGGCGCATCCATGGAGAACCAGTAGTGAAGAAGCTGAAGAGATGGACGAACCTAACAGAGAAACTAGCCACAGCAGAAGCTAGAAGAACTTTCCTTTTGGAGTGTAGGAGAACTAAGAAGATCCCAAGATTTATCATAGACACCACTTCCAACATACTCACTTCAACATCAGGCTCCACCAATGACACCCTTTACCGCAGAAGCCAAGCGTTAAACAGACAGGTGAGGGCACGATTACTTAATTTCCATATTTCTAAGGTTCATACCGATATTAAATTTATTATTTCTCAAATCAATAATGTCACTTCTTTTCTGGATAATCACCTTCCTGACAATTTGTTGGACACTTTTGAGTCATCTTTACATAAGAAATTTAATTTTGTATATCATAAATCCATGGCACACCTTCGTAAGAAGCTTAATAACTTAGACACTCCCCAGTTTAAAAAAATTCCATTTAATCCTAAGTGGATTAAAAATCTATCTAGTACTGAGGTTCCTCAGGACATTCTTAAATTGTTATCCTTGGGCCCCAAATTTGGCTTACAGCCAACTTTCAGAGATTATTCTGTTAGTAGAATTTTAGCAGATGTGGAAAATATTTTGTCACATGCTGACAATTCTGACCTTTTATCTCTTAGGTCTTCTTCCAATAATATTCTGTTGAACTTTTCTAATCGCCCTAGACAACCCATATCGGAGTTAGATAAGATTTACAGGGAGACGGTATCGTTTTTAAAAACTCACCCTAATCTTCTCGTCCTTACTAGTGATAAAGGGAATGCTACTGTCCTCATGGATAGAGATCAATATCTTAATCTCAGCCAATCGTTGTTAGATGATGATAGATACTATCAACCTCTCTCTACCAACCCTTGCTCTAAATTTACAAATAAAATAAATAAATTCATTACACACTTAAAAAATATTAAGATCATAGATCAACCACTTGCAAAATTTTTACATAATTATGATGGATATGCTCCCAGATTTTATTGTCTACCTAAAATACATAAGCCCACATTGAGCATGAGGCCAATTGTTTCCTCCATTAATTCACCAAATACTAATATTGCAAAATTTTTAACTGACATCTTATCTAAATCTTATAATTATAATAACAACTTTAATATTGTTGATTCTTTTCACTTTAGTGAATTTATTAATAATTTTGAACTTCCACAAGGCTACATTTTAGTGAGTTTTGATGTGGTATCTCTTTTCACTAATTTACCTCTTTCGAGCGTTATTACCTCCCTAAGAAATCACTGGAACTCCATCCAACCAAACTGTCCTGTATCCTGGGATGTTTTTGCAGAACTTTTACAATTAACATTTGATACTAATTTTTTGGTCTTCAACGACAAATATTACCTTCAAATTTTTGGGACACCTATGGGTTCCTCAATCTCTCCCATCCTAGTTAATTATGTACTGGATGATTTAGTATCTGACCGTCTAGGTCTTTTAGATTTCCAAATCCCTTTTATTAAACGGTATGTTGATGACTTATTACTAGCCTTACCTCCAGACAAGATTCAGGCCACCTTGTCTTTATTCAATGAGTTTGATCCTCATTTACAGTTCACTGTTGAACTTGAGGACTCCAACACAAATAGTATTCCCTTCTTAGACATGCGTGTCATTAGAATGGGAGATAACACCCTTACTACAAGTTGGTACAGGAAACCAATGGCCTCTAATAGGTTTCTCAACTACCATTCTTGTCATCCCTTTAAATACAAATTAAACCTTATTAAAGCTTTAAGCTGCAGGCTAAATAGACTGATACATCCGATTAATCGAAGGGAATCCTTTCAATTACTTAAAAATATTCTGGTTGAGAATTCCTATCCATCCTCCCTTATTAATAAATACCTTTTCGCTCAAAGCTATGGTTCTTCTTTAAATGATATACCCAATGGTGACCAACTTAGAATGATATCAAATAATTCAATTAATAACACTGTTCTGCCTAATACTGTACTTGGGAATCCAACTACCCATTACTCCTCTTTACCTTATTTTCCTCAAGTTACTGAGAAACTCGTTAAACTGTACAAACATAATAACGTACCTGTTAAAATTGCTATTAAGAATGCTAAGACTGTCAGGAATTTGTTCTCTAAAACTAAAACACCTCTGTCCCTTCTGGAACAAGTGAATGTAATATATCATATACCTTGTGCTGAGTGTGACTCATGTTACATCGGTCAGACTGGGAGATCACTGAGAGGGCGTCTTACGACACACCGCAGTGATATCAATTTATCTAAGCATACTTGTGCTCTTGCCCAACATGCCATTAACACTAAGCATGAAGTAAACTTTAATGAAGTTAAAATTCTTGGCACTGAACGCAATCTCGTTAAAAGACAGTTTTTAGAAATGTGTGCAATATTAAAACATCCTAATACTCTTAATAAGAGAACGGACATTAGTAATTTGAGCCAAATTTATCATGCATTAATTTTACAGAATTAGGCTTGATATGTTGTTTACTTAAATTTTGTCCCATTTTGGGGTTTTCTTTATCACATTTTCTTATAATAAATTTAAATAAAAATAAAAATAAATATAAATAAATTATTCCTTCTTTAATTAAGATTTATCAACTCATTTTTTATTAATATTTGTCAATAACACTTTTACATAATTAAGTAATTGTTCTTTTTGATGAACTTGTTTGATAAAACTTTAAATTGAATCTGATTCATAGAATCCTTTTCATTATGGTCCTTAATATTTGAACCTTTGGACTGTGGAAATTTTTATTAATCTTCACCTGTTAGCTGGCTAACTAGTGACGTCATAATATTACAATATATGATATATTGGATTGACTTCTCTTGCTTTGTTCTTTGTTGACAGATCAATCACTGTAGGGTAAAATGGTGATCTTAACCACCTTTTCCTTTCACTGCTTGGTTTTTTAACGACAAGTTGTCAACCAAATTTATCACACTCTTTGAATATACCGCCTTATACATAGAGGTTGGTAGCTTGCCTTGCTGTTTATGTCATTGTGACTTCAAGGCCACTTCTACTCACGTTGTTGTGCGTGGGTGTCAAAACTTTTAAATTCATTTACCAACGAGCCTCAGTAAGCTAAAGACTGGTAACTTCATTTTTTTCTTTATTACTATTAATCTTTAATAACTTATAATGTTACCTAAAGTTAAAATTAAAATATAATTTTTAAATAAATTTGTTGGAAGTGCAATCTAATGATCTTTCTAGTTCTTTACACTTTAAAATAAACCTTAATGTTTTTTACTAAGTTTTTATAAAATTTTTTTTTATATATACATGTATTTTTATCACATGTTCTTTTGCTGTGCTAATTTTGTCAAATTGCAAACTTTACCTAGTTTCAATTAATTGTTATATACAACGTTAACTCTGAATGTCCAGCTTTGTAAGCTTTTTCATATTTTTTACATCACTGACTGCTACATGTCTTTGTAAGGTAACACACTTTGGTTATAACTTCTCTATGGATGTTTGGTTTCATATTGTTCTTTTTAGATGAACTGATGATGCTTTCTGAGCAGAAAGCGAAACGTCTTCAATAAATAGATGAAGTAGCCATCGTCTTTGTCTTTTATTTCTCCACTTTGACCGATAAACCCACCACTCTTCGAGTGTACCTTAGTTTATATTGGATTGACGGTCGTACTCCTTTTCTCGATATATATATATATATATATATATGAATTATATGAATTGAAAGGCCATCGGTATCATTAGGATCTTATAACCTTATTTTCGCATATTTCTTGCTTCATCGGAGATCCGGGAAAGATACAAATTTGCCACTACTTGTTTCGCACAAATCGTAGAAGCTACAAAAGGTGCCACCCATTGTGGTGACGATGAACGAAACACGATTTAAAAAATCGGTTTCTGTCCTTTTGAGCTATTCGAATAATGTAAAGTTTACACTTCAGCAAAAGCTTTGCTATCGCTATGATGAATTGAAAGGCCATACATATGACTCAATAGTACAATTCGTAAAACATTCTGTGTATAAGTTGGTATCATTAGGATCTTATAAGGGCATCTTTTGTAGCTCTTAATATCCTAATGATACCGATTCATACACAGAATGCTTGGAAAAAGACACGAAGAAGGAGAGTTTGTTACAGTTTTATCTCATCTTTCAGATGACGACGCTCAATTTTTTTAATACTTTAGAATGTCGATATAATGTTCAGTAAGCTAGAACTTGAATTCAAAAAAATATTGTCCAGGTAAGACACATATTTCAGAAAAGCTATAGAAGGTAAGATAGTAATATTATTATTTGTAGTACTGTATTATATAAAATCCTTGTCAGGTTAGACTCTATATTTTTAATATTTTGCTTTTATCTCAGCTTAAGAGTAAAGCAGGGATTATTTAATTAATGGCTTTGGATAACTTGATCCATTCGATGATGTATTTGACTACTTGAATTTGTTAATGATGTACTGACCTATTGCATTTGATAACAACATAGTACTTCACCTAGAGGTAAATAAAAAATATAATGTAAACATTAGTATCACAAAAAATCAGTACCTAGATTGACAAGAAAGCATATTTTCATTCGTTACATGCAAGGCCCTAACCAACTTTAAGTGAATATTTGGAACCCACATTACATAATATAGGGATACTTTTCACGCTAAGGTGCCTTTCATAGCGAGTTCATTACAACACAAGACAGGCAACGGCTAGGAGGTAAATATATAACATAAGGATAGACAGAGGGAACAAAGCTAGATTTATACATTCACATTACATATTCTATCCTAAATTTTTCTTTTTGTCCTTTTTAAATACTCTCAAAAGATTTGGTTAAGCCTAATATTATGACGAGAGATATATAAAATAGAAGATTAACACTGAGAAAAAGGTATTTGTTCTTTTACCAAATTTTATAATAGATACTTAATAGCAGCATCATTATATATGCACCTCAACATTCAATGATTGATATCGTCAGTGTTACCATTACAATCGCAAAGTTCTATTTCACTTAAATTAAATTTATGAAGATAGGCTTTCACCCTAGCATGATTAACAAAACATCTAACAAACGAATATACTCTTCTATTGGGATGACTTATTGCAGAAAAGGGCGCAGTAACTAAAACAGGCTGAATTTTTGTATAAAGGTTGTCACTTCTGTTACAGAAAGCATTTTATTAAATTTTCCAGTTTTCTTTTAATTCTTGTTTACGCAGCGAGACTAAATCACTTCTATTGAGCCAACTAATTTCTAATCCTTTTGAAGCCGCTTCTTTAGCAAAATAATCTGCTTTGGTGATACACAAGGTACTAGCATATCCCCTTACGCAAATGAAAGATACTGAATTATTTCTTTTAGGTAAATCTACTTGATTTTCTAAAATTTTGATGATAATACTGTTTTTGTATAAATGCTTATACGAATTATCTAAAGCAGACAACAAAGATTTTGAATCCGACAGGATTATTATTTGTTGATCAGACATTTTTTTCTCAATAGACCATTCCAGAGCTTGTTATATTGCAAACAGTTTTGCGGAATAAATGGAACATTATTGGTTTAATTTAAACATAATGTGTTCTTAATTGTTTTGGATATATACCGCACAACCAACTCCCAAAATGGATTTTGATCCATCTGTAAAAATACTATATGGCTTATCAAATTTGGCAAGATGTTTCTAAAGCTGAATGGCGTTGTTATCATCAAAAGTAGGGAAATAAACTTTGGTTTGGAAATAAAGAATATTGAAAGTAGATTGGAAGAAATTAGTTTCATCTGGGATTTCTAAAGAGGAAGAAACATTAGGAAATGCTATAGTTAATGTTGGAGAATTTTTGTTATGCCATCATTTGTCAACTATGTTAGACACAAATATATAGGCACAATAGGTAGGTTTGGTTATTACCTTGACATTTAAGGAACTTTTCAGCTAAAAAAAGACGTCTTAAACGTAATGGAGGTTCCATATATTCGGCTAATAGTTTTTCAGTAGGTGTAGATTTAAGTGCACCTAAAACCAGACGTAAAGCTTTGTACTGGATTCGATTTAATTTTTTAAGTCTAGTATTTGTGGCAGACCCATATAAAAAGCAACCATAGTCAAGAATTGACTTGGTATATGCCCTATTAAACATTAGATTAGCCTTAGGATCAGCGCCCCATTGGTGACGGTTAATTACCTCTAAACCATTTAGGATTTTTTCTCATTTAATTAAACAGTTAATAATATGTTCTTCCCATGTTAATTTAGAATCAACTGTGACGCCGATTTAAGTATAGTGTTTTCGGACAGGTATACTTAGATTATCAATTCTAATACTGGATATATTCGGTAAGCGATGACGAATAAACAACACCACAGCGGATTTATTCGAAGTAAGTTCCAATTTTTGGTTAAGAAAGTATTCTTTTGTACTGTACATAATTCGTTTTGTTGAATCAATGCATTCCTAATTAGGATTTTTAGAACTGTAAAGACAGAAAAAATCGGCGTATTGTGAAATATTACAATTAATACCCATACCATGTAGATCCATAGTAAGATTAATCAAGAGAGGGCTAAGCACAGATCCCTGCGGCAAACCTTGATAAACTAACCTTGGACCAATCAATTTATTATTGCACCGAATGAAAGCCGGGGTTTGTTGTGGTGCTTTTACTGCCTCCAGGTATGTAATCAATAAAATTATATTTTATAAGTCGAAAAAAAATTTAAACATTCTTATTTTATAGGTTGCTCTCCTTTAAAATCCTTTTCTATTACATTTGAATAGACCGTAAAAATGTAATTTTTAGTAAATAAACAGAAAATTTTAAAATGAAAAAAGGAACTTATTATCTTGGTACGCTAATCTCAGTTTTAAGCAAAAAACTGGAACCTTTAAGAAAACCGTGCAAGACTGGAACACAAACGACAAGCGTCCCGCAGCAAGAATACGACTAGTCGACAATTTCGGTGTATAATAGGTAGTAGATAACAACGGACATTCACAAGACAGTCAATTCCTCTGTAATACAGCCGTCCGGCTGTATAATGGTAGTCGGACAGTCGGATCGAAAGGCTCCATGACAGGTGTGTTCAAGCATTAATACGCGCGATATAGAGTTGTACAAGTACTTAGAAAAGGCTTACATTTAGCACTGGACAAATTTTTATGCTAAATTATAATGATGGTTGAGCATTATTGGGCAAAAACACTGCCTAAGGCAAAACAGATTTTTTTAATGTATAATACTATTTACTTATGTAGGTATTCTGGTTTCACCTACCTGAAACCTATGCGGTTTTTCTGCATATGGAATTCCTTGAAATGCGTAATACGTATTTTGTAGTTCCTCTGTAAGAAACGTCTGTCCTAAAATTGTTCCCTCTTCTGTGTTAAGTTCAATTAACTGTAAAATTCTAAATAGTATTAACATGTTATCTATAAAAATATAGAATGAAAGATGAAATGGACCAATTACATTCAAAAACTATTAATTTAATAAGGTGAAAAAGAAAATTTGTTCCAAAATTTTTAGTTATTTTTGTTTATAAATTCTTTATTTTTTATTTTACGATTAAATGTAATAAAAATCTAGTTATAGACAATTCAATTTAATACAAATAATGTTTAATAACATAGAAAGTAGGGTTGATAATTTACGAGATACAGCGCGAAAACCGTTTCCCCCCTTTTTCCCAGATGGCGACCGGGTGACAAGGATGGCGATCCCACAAACTTGTACTTAAGGTTGCACTTACCCTCCCAATACATCGAAAAAATAAAATTGCGTCCTCTAAGAAATGCACACTAAGTCATAAAAAATTTAAATGGACTAATAACAACACTAATAACAAAAGATATATTAATACAGAAACCGTACCAAATACGTTGGTAAAAAAATTTTATTTGAAAATTAAGAACAGATGTATCTAAATGAATCTGCCATGTTTTAGTCGGAACCAGTACTGTTCAGTGTAATTTCATCTGGTGTGCATAAACCGTATTCATTTTACAAATTCCCAATTGTCAATAGAAGCACGTGAGAGCGAAACAGGGTCGTACTGATGTGTATCATATGATTTTTTTAAATATTTACTTTTGAAACTGTTAGTGTAAGAATTTCTTGAATTTTAATCATTATATCACAATTAAACTAAACTCTAAAAAATAGCACGACCAGTAAGTAACTTAACAATAACTAAAGCATAAATATAACACAATATATTAACTTAAAAATGAACACGATACAATTTGAATTTAAAATGCTAGCAAGTTTGGATCTGTTACATGAGAATCTGTCTGGCTTAAGGTAATAAATTATATTTAATAGCCTCTTGACGAATGAGACGGCGAATATCAACACGTGCTCATATTTACAGATGGGAATTTGCTAAACGAATGTACTATAGACAAATTGACCCGGTTTAATTTATTTACGGCAACTATAGACATAATATGCACTATTTTATTCATACTTTTAGTTGAAGAATCGATTAAATTATTTCAAATGTACTAAATTATTAATCTCTAAAAAATTTAAATTACAGTCCTGTCGTAGCTTGTCACAAATTTCTCAATTCGAGTCTATGTTTTCGTCTAAAACATGGCGTTCGCGTGCTGACAAACAAAAGCGGCATCTGAGAGCACGGTTCGTAGACTTATTACGGTTGCCTCTTCCGACTGGGGTGGGGATGCTTGAGTTACGTCACCAGAGTACACAAG
This sequence comes from Diabrotica undecimpunctata, assembly GCF_040954645.1. Classification (NCBI taxonomy): domain Eukaryota; kingdom Metazoa; phylum Arthropoda; class Insecta; order Coleoptera; family Chrysomelidae; genus Diabrotica; species Diabrotica undecimpunctata. The sequence goes on from NC_092810.1 coordinate 134,254,209, forward strand.
AATACAAAACCCATTTATTCGCGATTGAAACTGAATGTAGAGGGTAGGTCGATTGCAGTGTTGATTGGTTGAAGGGGAAGAATTACGTAACGAGAGTACAGTTTCGGGCTTAATGTTCATTGGTTAGGCGGAAGAGGCAACCGTAGTAAGTCTACGAACCGTGATGTGAGAGTGGACATTCTCACGGTTCGTAGACTTACTACGGTTGCCTCTTCCGACTGGGGTGGGGATGCTTGAGTTACGTCAACAGAGTACACAAGAATACAAAACCCATTTATTATCACAGTTTGTTCGTGGTAATTATCTTTCAGTTTATTATTTGCTTTATTATTTATCGTTTCTTAAATATCTCAGTTTACTTTATATTTTTGTATTTGAAATTTTGGTGTTGTTCAAATTTTGGTGTTGTTTTCTATAAAAACTTATTTTCAATTATCGAAGAAACGTTATTTATTGTAGTTGTACATCGTACCTATTGTCTTCGTATCTTTTTATAAGGTGGGTTAAAACTTTAAAATTTCATTGTGTATTAACGTAATAATAATGTTGATGAAATTTTAGAATGCCAGGCACAGGTTGTACTGTGTAGGAAAGATATTTAAAAAATGGAAAAATAGTTATGTAATTCGGTAATTCATTCAATAGTTAGTCCAGTATTGATGGAAATTCAGTATATGCGACAAATTTTCAGTGTAAAATAGAGATTGATGTCCTAGATTTACGTGATAGTCCTAGATTTACGTCCTAGATTGGATAAACGTTAACAACCGGTTCTGATTAATTTTAAGTACCAAACTGCCTACATATCAACAGTTTTCCATAATTAGATATTATAATCTTCTAGACATCTTTATTTCATAACTATATTTACTATTTTCCACACATCAAAGACATAAAAACGACGACTAACAATTTTACGATTCAAATTACTGTACCTACTCTCGTGAAGTAATTTCGGGCTTAATGTTGATTGGTTAGTCGGAAGAGGCAACTGTAGTAAGTCTACGAACCGTGGGACATTCTTATTTATTATGTGCTAAAAATAACTGGATGAAATAACTTTATTGGATGTTTATTTAGTGTCAAATTTCAATGACAGTTGTGCCTGTCAAAAATGTCATATACAAATATCAAGCAAAGTAAAAATAATACTTACTTCAGCTTTTACAATTAACATAAAAAAATACAGTCTCACAAATTCCAAAACCATAATTTTAGCACCGTATTAACGACAATAAAAACTGTATAACAAGTTAAAAGTTTGTTTTTATATAAATTGTTTTAATGTGTGGTAATTGTATGAAAAGTATATCAAAGAAGCCTAAAATTGTATAAATTCATATCTTTATTTATACCAGTTTTAACAAGGTGTTTTAAAACAAAAAATAGTTTCGTATGCACTAATATGCTAAAAATAAAAAATAAACAGTTAAGTTAATATTTTGAAAGAAACTTATTAAAAACTTCAGCACCATTCCTCATTCTATCCTAAAAAATTATTCCACTTCCTCTCTAAAATATGACAAAAAGGTATTTTAAATTTAATTTAAATAACTTTTACAGTTTTCATCCACAATTCATCTGTGAAAACACATTTCGAAGATGTAAACTTTATCTTTTATTATGTTTTCATTTAAATAACCAATACCTACTGTGATTCTGCTCTTAAAAATAAAGAAGGGTTTCTTGAAACACTCCAACTAATTTTGGAATTTGACAGCTTGCATATCAAAAACTACTAACTTTAGGGCAACAGTGATACATATTGCCGTTTTTAAAATTCCATTTAATTTGCCTATTTTGGTAGAAAGAATATAGGTTTGCGATTAAATTTCAGCTCTAGGTCAACAACATCTTCATACAGGTCACAAAATTAATTTTGAAAACTCAAGAATTATCCGACAAGCAATAGAAATTGAAAAAATGCCAAATTGAATCAATAAAATAGATGACGGCAAATAGAGACCTCCTATAAAGAAAATATGTTCCGCTCCACCAGCCAATCAAAATCCTACTGTAAGAGATGTTTAGGCCAACCTCCGCGCCAATCCCCACGCTAACCTCCATCCAAACCACGTCGCTTTCGACGGTTAAAATGAACTGTCCTCTGTTCAAAACCATTTTTGTTTAACTATTTTAGAAGTAGCGGGTGTAAATATATAGCGGTTCTATGAAAGTTAATTCCACACTACTGCTTGAATTAAAAATAATTCCAAACAATTAGAAATTCTTACCCAAATTAAATTCTTAGCGAATTAAATATTCAAACGGACCACCACCTTGTGTCAAACAAAAACTAAATTCATTACACAACGCCTTTCTCATGGGGTTGAGTTCATTTGCTTAAATTTTTAGCTAAGCTCGATAATTTTTCTTTTTTCTCATTTGCTTTAAGTTGGTAGAGGCCACATATACGGCCGTACATATATGCGCCGAGCTTTCGACGATCCCTTTGCTATCTTCTTTAGGGCTTCGCGGTCGCTTTCCGACATCGTTTTGCCGGAAAATCGAAAAAACTGTAGACCATTGGATTTTTATCAAATTTCGTTAATCGGCTCTGTTGGCGTCAATTTTGGTCCGAGAGTCAAGCGAATGGACATTTCCTACATAAAATTGGCCGCTCCTTCTTCTGCCATACTCAGAATTTTCCTACATTTAACGGTTCGTAAGAAAAATTTCCAGTTGGATGTATGTATTCGCTGAAAATTTCGAGAAAATTAAAAGTAAATATTTTGATTGAAATTTGAATTATTTCGATTAAGGGTGACTTGCTGTTTAAAAAAAATAAACATATGGGTAGAAATTATGCACCGTTTGCCGAAAAATCGAAAAAACTGTAGACAATTGGATTTTTATCAAATTTCGTTAATCGGCTATGTTGGCGTCAATTTTGGTCCGAGAGTCAAGTGAATAGACATTTCCTACATAAAATTGGCCGATCGTTCTTATGCCATACTCAGAACTTTTTACATCTAACGGTTCGTGAGAAAAATGTCCACTTGGATGTCTGTATTTGCTGAAATTTTCGTGAAAATTAAAAGTAAATATTTTCTTTGAAATTTGAATTATTTCGATTAAGGGTGACTTGCTGTTTAAAAAAATACACATATGGCTAGAAATTATGCACCGTTTTTCCGGAAAATCGAAAAAACTGTAGACCATTGGATTTTTATCAAATTTCGTTAATCGGCTATGTTGGCGTCAATTTTGGTCCGAGAGTCAAGCGAATGGACATTTCCTACATAAAATTGGCCGCTCGTTCTTTTGCCATACTCAGAATTTTCCTACATCTAACGGTTCGTGAGAAAAATTTCCACTTGAATGTATGTATGTATGTATTCGCTGAAAATTTCCAGAAAATTAAAAGTGTATATTTTGTTTGAAATTTAAATTATTTCGATCAAGGGTGACTTGCTGATTAAAAAAATCTAAACATGTGGGTAAAGATTATGCACCGTTTTGCCGGAAAATCCAAAAAACTGTAGATTTTTTAATTAGATTTTTCCTCTTTTCCGGCAAACTGGGGTTAAGGGATCAGAAAATAACACATGTTTGGAATAAGCTGGACCAAGTGCATGTACCAAAACATTAAACAAATTTTTTTTTTGGGAAATTTGGCAAAAATTTTCCAAGGGGGTATCCTTGGATTTTTATCAAATTTCGTTAATCGGCTATATTGTCGTCAATTTTGCTCAGAGAGTCAAGAGAATAGACATTTCCTACATAAAATTGGTCGCTCGTTCTATTGCCATACTCGGAATTTTCCTACATCTAACAGTTCTTGAGAAAAATTTCCCCTTGGATGTCTGTATTTGCTGAAAATTTCGTAAAAATAAAAGTGTATATTTTGGTTAAAATTTGAATTATTTCCATTAAGGGTGACTTGCTGTTTAAAAAAAAATAAACATGTGGCTAGAAATTATGCACCGTTTTGCCGGAAAATTGAAAAAACTGTAGAGCATTGGATTTTTATTAAATTTCGTTAATCGGCTATGTTGGCGTCAATTTTGGTCCGAGAGTCAAGTGAATGGACATTTCCTACATAAAATTGGCCACTCGTTCTTTTGCCATACTCAGAATTTTCCTATATCTAACGGTTCGTGAGAAAAATTTCCACTTGGATTTCTGTATTTGCTGAAATTTTCGTGAAAATTAAAAGTGAATATTTTGTTTGAAATTTGAATTATTTCGATTAAGGGTGACTTGCTGTTTAAAAATAAATAAACATATGGCTAGAAATTATGCACCGTTTTAAGGGAAAATCGAAAAAACTATAGACCATTGGATTTTTATCAAATTTCGTTAATCGGCTATGTTGGCGTCAATTTTGGTCCGAGAGTCAAGCGAATGAACATTTCCTACATAAAATTGGCCGCTTGTTCTTTTGCCATACTCAGAATTTTTCTACATCTAACGGTTCGTGAGAAAAATTTCGACTTGGATGTCTGTATTTGCTGAAAATTTCGTGAAAATTAAAAGTGAATATTTTTTTTGAAATTTAAATTATTTCGATTAAGGGTGACTTGCTGTTTAAAAAAAAACATGTGGCGAGAAATTATGCACCGTTTTGCCGGAGAATTGAAAAAACTGTAGACCATTGGATTTTTATCAAATTTCGTTAATCGGCTATGTTGGCGTCAATTTTGGTCCGACAGTCAAGCGAATAGACATTTCCTACATAAAATTGGCCGCTCGTTCTTTTGTTATACTCGGAATTGTCCTACATCTAACAGTTCGTGAGAAAAATTTCCACTTAAATGTATATATTCACTGAAAATTTCGAGAAAATTAAAAGTGTATATTTTGTTTAAGATTTGAATTATTTCGATTAAGGGTGACTTGCTGATTAAAAAAATCTAAACATGTGGGTAAAAATTATCCACCGTTTTGCCGGATAATCGAAAAAACTGTAGATTTTTTAATTCGATTTTTCTTTTTTTCCGGCAAACTGGGGTTAAGGGATCCGAAAAAACCGCATGTTTGGAATAAGCTGGACCAAGTGCATGTACCAAAACATTAAACAAAATTTTTTTTTGGAAAATTTGGCAAAAATTTTCCAAGGGGGTACCCTTGGATTTTTATCAAATTTGGTTAATCGGCTATATTGTCGTCAATTTTGGTCAGAGAGTCAAGAGAATAGACATTTCCTACATAAAATTGGTCGCTCGTTCTTTTGTTATACTCGGAATTTTCCTACATCTAACAGTTCGTGAGAAAAATTTCACCTTGGATGTCTGTATTTGCTGAAAATTTCGTAAAAATTAAAAGTGTATATTCTGGTTAAAATTTGAATTATTTGCATTAAGGGTGACCTGCTGATTAAAAATTTAAACACGTGGCTAGAAATTATGCACCGTTTTGCCGGAAAATTGAAAAAACTGTCGAGCATTGGATTTTTATTAAATTTCGGTTATCGGCTATGTTGGCGTCAATTTTGGTCCAAGAGTCAAGAGAATAGACATTTCCTACATAAAATTGGTCGCTGGTTCTTTTGTTATACTCGGAATTTTCCTACATCTAACAGTTCGTGAGAAAAATTTCCCCTTGGATGTCTGTATTTGCTGAAAATTTCGTAAAAATTAAAAGTGTATATTTTGGTTAAAATTTGAATTATTTCCATTAAGGGTGACCTGCTAATTAAAAATTTAAACACGTGTCTAGAAATTATGCACCGTTTTGCCGGAAAATTGAAAAAACTGTAGACCATTGGATTTTTATTAAATTTCGGTTATCGGCTATGTTGGCGTCAATTTTGGTCCGAGAGTCAAGCGAATGGACATTTCCTACATAAAATTGGCCGCTCGTTCTTTTGCCATACTCAGAATTTTCCTATATCGAACGGTTCGTGAGAAAAATTTCCACTTGGATGTCTGTATTTGCTGAAATTTTCGTGAAAATTAAAAGTGAATATTTTGTGTGAAATTTGAATTATTTCGATTAAGGGTGACTTGCTGTTTAAAAATAAATAAACATATGGCTAGAAATTATGCACCGTTTTGAGGGAAAATCGAAAAAACTATAGACCATTGGATTTTTATCAAATTTCGTTAATCGGCTATGTTGGCGTCAATTTTGGTCCGAGAGTCAAGCGAATGGACATTTCCTACATAAAATTGGCCGCTTGTTCTTTTGCCATACTCAGAATTTTCCTATATCTAACGGTTCGTGAGAAAAATTTCCACTTGGATGAAGTGTATATTTTGTTTGAAATTTAAATTATTTCGAGTAAGGGTGACTTGCTGATTAAAAAAATCTACACATGTGGGTAAAGATTATGCACCGTTTTGCCAGAAAAACGAAAAAACTGTAGATTTTTTAATTTGATTTTTCCTCTTTTCCGGCAAACTGAGGTTAAGGGATCAGAAAATAATACATGTTTGGAATAAGCTGGACCAAGTGCATGTACCAAAACATTAAACAAAATTTTTTTTTTTGGAAAATTTGGCAAAAATTTTCCAAGGGGGTACCCTTGGATTTTTATCAAATTTCGTTAATCGGCTATATTGTCGTCAATTTTGCTCAGAGAGTCAAGAGAATAGACATTTCCTACATAAAATTAGTCGCTCGTTCTATTGCCATATTCGGAATTTTCCTACATCTAACAGTTCTTGAGAAAAATTTCCCCTTGGATGTCTGTATTTGCTGAAAATTTCGTAAAAATTAAAAGTGTATATTTTGGTTAAAATTTGAATTATTTCCATTAAGGGTGACATGCTGTTTAAAAAAAATTAACATGTGGCTAGAAATTATGCACCGTTTTGCCGGAAAATTGAAAAAACTGTAGAGCATTGGATTTTTATTAAATTTCGTTAATCGGCTATGTTGGCATCAATTTTGGTCCGAGAGTCAAGTGAATGGACATTTCCTACATAAAATTGGTCGCTCGTTCTTTTGTTATACTCGGAATTTTCCTACATCTAACAGTTCGTGAGAAAAATTTCCCCTTGGATGTCTGTATTTGCTGAAAATTTCGTAAAATTAAAAGTGTATATTTTGGTTAAAATTTGAATTATTTCCATTAAGGGTGACCTGCTGATTAAAAATTTAAACATGTGGCTAAAAATTTTGCACCGTTTTGCCGGAAAATTGAAAAAACTGTAGAACATTGGATTTTTATTAAATTTCGTTAATCGGCTATGTTGGCGTCAATTTTGGTCCGAGAGTCAAGCGAATGGACATTTCCTATATAAAATTGGCCTCTTGTTCTTTTGCCATACTCAGAATTTTCCTAAATCTAACGGTTCGTGAGAAAAATTTCCACTTGAATGTATGTATTCGCTGAAAATTTCCAGAAAATTAAAAGTGTATATTTTGTTTGAAATTTAAATTATTTCGATTAAGGGTGACTTGCTGATTAAAAAAATCTACACATGTGAGTAAAGATTATGGACCGTTTTGCCGGAAAATCAAAAAAAACTGTGGATTTTTTAATTTGATTTTTCCTCTTTTCCGGCAAACTGGGGTTAAGGGATCAGAAAATAACACATGTTTGGAATAAGCTGGACCAAGTGCATGTACCAAAACATTATACAAATTTTTTTTTTTTGGAAATTTGGCAAATATTTTCTAAGGGGGTACCCTTGGATTTTTATCAAATTTGGTTAATCGGCTATATTGTCGTCAATTTTGGTCAGAGAGTCAAGGGAATAGACATTTCCTACATAAAATTGGTCGCTCGTTCTTTTGCCATACTCGGAATTTTCCTACATCTAACAGTTCTTGAGAAAAATTTCCCCTTGGATGTCTGTATTTGCTGAAAATTTCGTAAAAATTAAAAGTGTATATTTTGGTTAAAATTTGAATTATTTCCATTAAGGGTGACTTGCTGTTTAAAAAAAATAAACATGTGGCTAGAAATTATGCACCGTTTTGCCGGAAAATTGAAAAAACTGTAGAGCATTGGATTTTATTAAATTTCGTTAATCGGCTATGTTGGCGTCAATTTTGGTCCGAGAGTCAAGTGAATGGACATTTCCTACATAAAATTGGTCGCTCGTTCTTTTGTTATACTCGGAATTGTCCTACATCTAACAGTTCGTGAGAAAAATTTCCCCTTGGATGTCTGTATTTGCTGAAAATTTCGTAAAAATTAAAAGTGTATATTTTGGTTAAAATTTGAATTATTTCCATTAAGGGTGACCTGCTGATTAAAAATTTAAACATGTGGCTAGAAATTATGCACCGTTTTGCCGGAAAATTAAAAAAACTGTAGAACATTCGATTTTTATTAAATTTCGTTAATCGTCTATGTTAGCGTCAATTTTGGTCCGAGAGTCAAGCGAATGGACATTTCCTACATAAAATTGGTCGCTCGTTCTTTTGTTATACTCGGAATTTTCCTACATCTAACAGTTCGTGAGAAAAATTTCCCCTTGGATGTCTGTATTTGCTGAAAATTTCGTAAAAATTAAAAGTGTATATTTTGGTTAAAATTTGAATTATTTCCATTAAGGGTGACCTGATAATTAAAAATTTAAACACGTGTCTAGAAATTATGCACCGTTTTGCCGGAAAATTGAAAAAACTAGACCATTGGATTTTTATCAAATTTCGTTAATCGCCTCTGTTGGCGTCAATTTTGGTCCGAGAGTCAAGTGAATGGACATTTCCTACATAAAATTGGCCGCTTGTTCTTCTGCCATACTCAGAATTTTCCTACATCTAACGGTTCGTGAAAAAAATTTCCACTTGGATGTATGTATTCGTTGAAAATTTCGAGAAAATTAAAAGTGTATATGTTGTTTGAGATTTGAATTATTTCGATTAAGGGTGACTTGCTGATTAAAAAAATCTAAACATGTGGGTAAAAATTATTCACCGTTTTGCCGGAAAATCGAAAAAACTGTAGATTTTTTAATTCGATTTTTCCTCTTTTCCGGCAAACTGGGGTTAAGGGATCAGTAAAAAACGCATGTTTGGAATAAGCTGGACCAAGTGCATGTACCAAAACATTAAACAAATTTTTTTTTTTTGGAAAATTTGGCAAAAATTTTCCAAGGGGGTACCCTTGGATTTTTATTAAATTTGGTTAATCGGCTATATTGTCGTCAATTTTGGTCAGAGAGTCAAGCGAATAGACATTTCCTATATAAAATTTGCCGCTCGTTGTTCTGCCTTACTCAGAATTTTCCTACATCCAACGGTTGGTGAGAAAAATTTCCACTTGTATGTCTGTATTTGCTGAAATTTTCGTGAAAATTAAAAGTGAATATTTTGTTTGAAATTTGAATTATTTCGATTAAGGGTGACTTGCTGTTTAAAAAAAATAGACATATGGCTAGAAATTATGCACCGTTTTGCCGGAAAATCGAAAGAACTGTAGACCATTGGATTTTTATCAAATTTCGTTAATCGCCTCTGTTGGCGTCAATTTTGGTCCGAGAGTCAAGTGAATGGACATTTCCTACATAAAATTGGCCGCTTGTTCTTCTGCCATACTCAGAATTTTCCTACATCTAACGGTTCGTGAAAAAAATTTCCACTTGGATGTATGTATTCGTTGAAAATTTCGAGAAAATTAAAAGTGTATATGTTGTTTGAGATTTGAATTATTTCGATTAAGGGTGACTTGCTGATTAAAAAAATCTAAACATGTGGGTAAAAATTATTCACCGTTTTGCCGGAAAATCGAAAAAACTGTAGATTTTTTAATTCGATTTTTCCTCTTTTCCGGCAAACTGGGGTTAAGGGATCAGTAAAAAACGCATGTTTGGAATAAGCTGGACCAAGTGCATGTAGCAAAACATTAAACAAATTTTTTTTTTTTGGAAAATTTGGCAAAAATTTTCCAAGGGGGTACCCTTGGATTTTTATTAAATTTGGTTAATCGGCTATATTGTCGTCAATTTTGGTCAGAGAGTCAAGCGAATAGACATTTCCTATATAAAATTTGCCGCTCGTTGTTCTGCCTTACTCAGAATTTTCCTACATCCAACGGTTGGTGAGAAAAATTTCCACTTGTATGTCTGTATTTGCTGAAATTTTCGTGAAAATTAAAAGTGAATATTTTGTTTGAAATTTGAATTATTTCGATTAAGGGTGACTTGCTGTTTAAAAAAAATAGACATATGGCTAGAAATTATGCACCGTTTTGCCGGAAAATCGAAAGAACTGTAGACCATTGGATTTTTATCAAATTTCGTTAATCGCCTCTGTTGGCGTCAATTTTGGTCCGAGAGTCAAGTGAATGGACATTTCCTACATAAAATTGGCCGCTTGTTCTTCTGCCATACTCAGAATTTTCCTACATCTAACGGTTCGTGAAAAAAATTTCCACTTGGATGTATGTATTCGTTGAAAATTTCGAGAAAATTAAAAGTGTATATGTTGTTTGAGATTTGAATTATTTCGATTAAGGGTGACTTGCTGATTAAAAAAATCTAAACATGTGGGTAAAAATTATTCACCGTTTTGCCGGAAAATCGAAAAAACTGTAGATTTTTTAATTCGATTTTTCCTCTTTTCCGGCAAACTGGGGTTAAGGGATCAGTAAAAAACGCATGTTTGGAATAAGCTGGACCAAGTGCATGTAGCAAAACATTAAACAAATTTTTTTTTTTTGGAAAATTTGGCAAAAATTTTCCAAGGGGGTACCCTTGGATTTTTATTAAATTTGGTTAATCGGCTATATTGTCGTCAATTTTGGTCAGAGAGTCAAGCGAATAGACATTTCCTATATAAAATTTGCCGCTCGTTGTTCTGCCTTACTCAGAATTTTCCTACATCCAACGGTTGGTGAGAAAAATTTCCACTTGTATGTCTGTATTTGCTGAAATTTTCGTGAAAATTAAAAGTGAATATTTTGTTTGAAATTTGAATTATTTCGATTAAGGGTGACTTGCTGTTTAAAAAAAATAGACATATGGCTAGAAATTATGCACCGTTTTGCCGGAAAATCGAAAAAACTGTAGACCATTGGATTTTTATCAAATTTCGTTAATCGGCTATGTTGGCGTCAATTTTGGTCCCAGGGTCAAGCGAATGGACATTTCCTACAAGCAATTGGCCGCTCGTTCTTCTGCCATACTCAGAATTTTCCTACATCTAACGGATCGTGAGAAAAATTTCCACTTGAATGTATGTATTTGCTGAAATTTTCGTGAAAATTAAAAGTGAATATTTTGTTTGAAATTTGAATTATTTCGATTAAGGGTGACTTGCTGTTTAAAAAAAATAGACATATGGCTAGAAATTATGCACCGTTTTGCCGGAAAATCGAAAGAACTGTAGACCATTGGATTTTTATCAAATTTCGTTAATCGCCTCTGTTGGCGTCAATTTTGGTCCGAGAGTCAAGTGAATGGACATTTCCTACATAAAATTGGCCGCTTGTTCTTCTGCCATACTCAGAATTTTCCTACATCTAACGGTTCGTGAAAAAAATTTCCACTTGGATGTATGTATTCGTTGAAAATTTCGAGAAAATTAAAAGTGTATATGTTGTTTGAGATTTGAATTATTTCGATTAAGGGTGACTTGCTGATTAAAAAAATCTAAACATGTGGGTAAAAATTATTCACCGTTTTGCCGGAAAATCGAAAAAACTGTAGATTTTTTAATTCGATTTTTCCTCTTTTCCGGCAAACTGGGGTTAAGGGATCAGTAAAAAACGCATGTTTGGAATAAGCTGGACCAAGTGCATGTACCAAAACATTAAACAAATTTTTTTTTTTGGAAAATTTGGCAAAAATTTTCCAAGGGGGTACCCTTGGATTTTTATTAAATTTGGTTAATCGGCTATATTGTCGTCAATTTTGGTCAGAGAGTCAAGCGAATAGACATTTCCTATATAAAATTTGCCGCTCGTTGTTCTGCCTTACTCAGAATTTTCCTACATCCAACGGTTGGTGAGAAAAATTTCCACTTGTATGTCTGTATTTGCTGAAATTTTCGTGAAAATTAAAAGTGAATATTTTGTTTGAAATTTGAATTATTTCGATTAAGGGTGACTTGCTGTTTAAAAAAAATAGACATATGGCTAGAAATTATGCACCGTTTTGCCGGAAAATCGAAAGAACTGTAGACCATTGGATTTTTATCAAATTTCGTTAATCGCCTCTGTTGGCGTCAATTTTGGTCCGAGAGTCAAGTGAATGGACATTTCCTACATAAAATTGGCCGCTTGTTCTTCTGCCATACTCAGAATTTTCCTACATCTAACGGTTCGTGAAAAAAATTTCCACTTGGATGTATGTATTCGTTGAAAATTTCGAGAAAATTAAAAGTGTATATGTTGTTTGAGATTTGAATTATTTCGATTAAGGGTGACTTGCTGATTAAAAAAATCTAAACATGTGGGTAAAAATTATTCACCGTTTTGCCGGAAAATCGAAAAAACTGTAGATTTTTTAATTCGATTTTTCCTCTTTTCCGGCAAACTGGGGTTAAGGGATCAGTAAAAAACGCATGTTTGGAATAAGCTGGACCAAGTGCATGTAGCAAAACATTAAACAAATTTTTTTTTTTTGGAAAATTTGGCAAAAATTTTCCAAGGGGGTACCCTTGGATTTTTATTAAATTTGGTTAATCGGCTATATTGTCGTCAATTTTGGTCAGAGAGTCAAGCGAATAGACATTTCCTATATAAAATTTGCCGCTCGTTGTTCTGCCTTACTCAGAATTTTCCTACATCCAACGGTTGGTGAGAAAAATTTCCACTTGTATGTCTGTATTTGCTGAAATTTTCGTGAAAATTAAAAGTGAATATTTTGTTTGAAATTTGAATTATTTCGATTAAGGGTGACTTGCTTTTTAAAAAAAATAGACATATGGCTAGAAATTATGCACCGTTTTGCCGGAAAATCGAAAGAACTGTAGACCATTGGATTTTTATCAAATTTCGTTAATCGCCTCTGTTGGCGTCAATTTTGGTCCGAGAGTCAAGTGAATGGACATTTCCTACATAAAATTGGCCGCTTGTTCTTCTGCCATACTCAGAATTTTCCTACATCTAACGGTTCGTGAAAAAAATTTCCACTTGGATGTATGTATTCGTTGAAAATTTCGAGAAAATTAAAAGTGTATATGTTGTTTGAGATTTGAATTATTTCGATTAAGGGTGACTTGCTGATTAAAAAAATCTAAACATGTGGGTAAAAATTATTCACCGTTTTGCCGGAAAATCGAAAAAACTGTAGATTTTTTAATTCGATTTTTCCTCTTTTCCGGCAAACTGGGGTTAAGGGATCAGTAAAAAACGCATGTTTGGAATAAGCTGGACCAAGTGCATGTAGCAAAACATTAAACAAATTTTTTTTTTTTGGAAAATTTGGCAAAAATTTTCCAAGGGGGTACCCTTGGATTTTTATTAAATTTGGTTAATCGGCTATATTGTCGTCAATTTTGGTCAGAGAGTCAAGCGAATAGACATTTCCTATATAAAATTTGCCGCTCGTTGTTCTGCCTTACTCAGAATTTTCCTACATCCAACGGTTGGTGAGAAAAATTTCCACTTGTATGTCTGTATTTGCTGAAATTTTCGTGAAAATTAAAAGTGAATATTTTGTTTGAAATTTGAATTATTTCGATTAAGGGTGACTTGCTGTTTAAAAAAAATAGACATATGGCTAGAAATTATGCACCGTTTTGCCGGAAAATCGAAAAAACTGTAGACCATTGGATTTTTATCAAATTTCGTTAATCGGCTATGTTGGCGTCAATTTTGGTCCCAGGGTCAAGCGAATGGACATTTCCTACAAGCAATTGGCCGCTCGTTCTTCTGCCATACTCAGAATTTTCCTACATCTAACGGATCGTGAGAAAAATTTCCACTTGAATGTATGTATTCGCTGAAAGTTTCGAGAAAATTAAAAGTGAATATTTTGTTTGAAATTTAAATTATTTCGATTAAGGGTGACTTGCTGTTAAAAAAAAAATAAACATGTGGCGAGAAATTATGCACCGTTTTTCCGGAAAATTGAAAAAACTGTAGACCATTGGATTTTTATTAAATTTCGTTAATCGGCTATGTTGGCGTCAATTTTGGTCCGAGAGTCAAGTGAATGGACATTTTCTACATAAAATTGGCCGCTCGTTCTTCTGTCATACTCAGAATTTTTCTACATCTAACGGTTCGTGAGAAAAATTTCCACTTGGATGTATGTATTCGCTGAAAATTTCGAGAAAATTAAAAGTGTATATTTTGTTTGAGTTTTGAATTATTTCGATTAAGGGTGACTTGCTGATTAAAAAAATCTGAACATGTGGGTAAAAATTATTCACCGTTTTGCCGGAAAATCGAAAAAACTGTAGATTTTTTAATTCGATTTTTCCTCTTTTCCGGCAAACTGGGGTTAAGGGATCAGTAAAAAACGCATGTTTGGAAGAAGCTGGACCAAGTGCATGTACCAAAACATTAAACAAATTTTTTTTTTTTTGGAAAATTTGGCAAAAATTTTCCAAGGGGGTACCCTTGGATTTTTATTAAATTTGGTTAATCGGCTATATTGTCGTCAATTTTGGTCAGAGAGTCAAGCGAATAGACATTTCCTATATAAAATTTGCCGCTCGTTGTTCTGCCTTACTCAGAATTTTCCTACATCCAACGGTTGGTGAGAAAAATTTCCACTTGTATGTCTGTATTTGCTGAAATTTTCGTGAAAATTAAAAGTGAATATTTTGTTTGAAATTTGAATTATTTCGATTAAGGGTGACTTGCTGTTTAAAAAAAATAGACATATGGCTAGAAATTATGCACCGTTTTGCCGGAAAATCGAAAAAACTGTAGACCATTGGATTTTTATCAAATTTCGTTAATCGGCTATGTTGGCGTCAATTTTGGTCCGAGAGTCAAGCGAATGGACATTTCCTACATAAAATTGGCGGCTCGTTCTTCTGCCATACTCAGAATTTTCCTACATCTAACGGATCGTGAGAAAAATTTCCACTTGAATGTATGTATTCGCTGAAAGTTTCGAGAAAATTAAAAGTGAATATTTTGTTTGAAATTTAAATTATTTCGATTAAGGGTGACTTGCTGTTAAAAAAAAATAAACATGTGGCGAGAAATTATGCACCGTTTTGCCGGAAAATTGAAAAAACTGTAGACCATTGGATTTTTATTAAATTTCGTTAATCGGCTATGTTGGCGTCAATTTTGGTCCGAGAGTCAAGTGAATGGACATTTTCTACATAAAATTGGCCGCTCGTTCTTCTGTCATACTCAGAATTTTTCTACATCTAACGGTTCGTGAGAAAAATTTCCACTTGGATGTATGTATTCGCTGAAAATTTCGAGAAAATTAAAAGTGTATATTTTGTTTGAGTTTTGAATTATTTCGATTAAGGGTGACTTGCTGATTAAAAAAATCTAAACATGTGGGTAAAAATTATTCACCGTTTTGCCGGAAAATCGAAAAAACTGTAGATTTTTTAATTCGATTTTTCCTCTTTTCCGGCAAACTGGGGTTAAGGGATTAGAGAAAAACGCATGTTTGGAATAAGCTGGACCAAGTGCATGTACCAAAACATTAAACAAAATTTTTTTTTTGGAAAATTTGGCAAAAATTGGCAAAAAAACATGGAACAATGCAGTAACAATTTTATTACACAAGAAAGGAGACAAGGCGCACCTAGAAAACTATGGACCATTCAGCTTATTGAACCACATCTATAACATGTTTACCCGAATAATTACGACAAGACTAGAGAAAAAGTTAGATTTCTACCAGCCCCGAGAACAAGCTGGCTACCGCTCAAAATTCAGAACAAACGATCGCCTACAAACAGTAAAAACCTTAATAGAAAAGTCGCTAGAATATAACAGACCACTGGTACTTATCTTCGTAGACTTTTACAAAGCCTTCGACACTGTGGAATTAAACAGCATTATAACTGCTCTGTAGCGGGTGGCACTCCTTTACGATCCCGGTAGAGGATAGGCTACTACAGGGCTTGGTGACCCTGCCCCATGCTAGCCCCTGACATCCCTCCATCTCATTCGAGGGAGTCGGGTCCTTATACCCTTTCCTGTCTTTCCCAATTCATCCTCACCTACATCCTTGTCAACTCGCCAACCCGCTCGGCAAGCGTGGCGTTTTAATTTTAATTTTCCCTTCAATATATCCATGTATACATCGAGATTCAAAAATAAAGTACCCCAGGTGGGTAGAGTTTATAACTCAGAATCCCACTCCAATATGGACTGCCTCACGGATTCTGGGGGAGGCAGAAGATCGAAAATACATGACAATAATAAACAAATTAATTCTCAAAAATTTAAATTTGCTACATACAACATTAGAACCATGAGAACGAACGACCATCTAGAGGAATTAGAGCAGGAACTAGGGGCTATTAAATGGGATATTGTAAGCTTATGTGAAACGAGACTTCAAGGAGAGAAAAAGACCACCCTAAAATCTGGGCACACTTTATACCAATATAATTCAGAAGAGAACCACGGTCAAGGAGGAGTGGCTTTCATGGTCAACCGAAGAATAGAAGACCAGATTGTAAAATACTCAGCAGTGTCGGAAAGAGTGATATATCTTGTATTAGAACTGAATAAACGATATAGCTTACAAATAATACACTGCTATGCTCCAACTTCCACTGCGGATGACGAGTCAATACTCTACGAAGATATAACGCGAGCTAAAGACCTAGAAAAAACACATTATGTTATCATCACCGGAGATTTTAATGCAAAAATAGGGCGGCGAATACCAGGCGACTCAGACTACATAGAAAACTTCGGTCTAGGCAACAGAAACACCAGAGGAGAGACATTAGCAAATTTCATAAGAACCGAAAAAATGTTCTGCCTGAACACGTTCTATAAAAAACAAATACAAAGAAAGTGGACATGGCGTAGCCCGAACGGCCAGGTTAAGAATGAAATAGATTTTATCCTTTCCAGTGATAGATCAATATGTAAAAACATCGAGGTGCTGAACAAATTTAATACTGGCAGTGACCATAGACTAGTTCGTGCCGATATACATATTAACGTAAAGAGAGAAAGACGAAAACTATTAACAACAAACCCTTTACCGACGGCAGACATCCTAGCCAGTAATAAAGAGAAATATCAAGAGGAATTAGCACGGAAACTAGTAGCAAATACCTTTGAGCACAAGAATATAGATGAACTAGCTGAGAAAATAACTAAAGACATACAAACAGTCACTAAGAAACTTTGTTGCAGAATAAGAAAACAAAAAGAAGCTAAACTAAAACCCGAGACTCTAGAACAGATAGAGAAAAGAAGAAGAACGAACAGAGATAACCCGGACTATAAAGCGCTGAACAGAAGCGTTAAGAAAAATATTCGAAAAGACCTCAGAGCTTATAGAACAAACCAGATTCTTGAAACCATAGAGAACAATAAGAACATGAAAGTACTAAAAACATGTAAATCCGCTGGCAGGAATAAAATCATAAAGATAAAAGACGACCGTGGAACATTGTGCTCGCATAAGGAAGAGATCGTTAGAGAAATCCGAAAAGTTTACGAGAAGCTGTATACTTCTACTATTCCGAACCCCGGTATACCAACAAAACATATCTTAAATGTGGGCTCAGAGGATCTCCCTGAAATAATAACATCCGAAATTAGAGCCGCCCTAAAACAAATGAAAAATGGGAAAACACCAGAAGAAGATAAAATTACTTCAGAGATGCTAAAAATGGGAGGCACTGCATTAGAAGAGGCAATGAGAGCATTACTGAATAAATGCCTATTGGAAGGACAAATACCAAAAGCATGGAAAAATGCGGAAGTCATTCTACTCCATAAAAAAGGAGACGCCGCAAATATAGAAAACTACCGACCAATAAGCTTGTTGTCACACCTTTACAAACTACTAACCCGAATAATAACAAATAGATTGACAGCTAAGCTAGATGCATACCAACCGGTGGAGCAAGAAGGCTTTCGTAAGGGTTTTAGCACTATCGATCACTTGCAAACAATCCGGACAGTTATTGAAAAAACAATAGAGTACAACATACCACTACATCTGGCATTTGTCGATTATCACAAAGCATTCGACAGTATCGAGAAATGGGCTTTCTTAACAGCATTGGACGACGCCAGAGTAGATTCAAGATATGCTGCCCTCCTTAAGAATATATACGATGATGCTACTTTTCACGTAAAAATAGATGATGATCTGGAAACTATGAAAATAGACCTTGGCAAAGGCGTGAGACAGGGTGACACCATCTCACCCAAGTTATTTACTTTGGCATTAGAAAATGTCTTCAAAAAACTAAATTGGGTCGAAAAGGGATTAAAAATAGATGGAGTATATCTTAACCATTTGTGTTTCGCAGACGACATAGTACTAATAAGCACAGATATCCATGAACTAAAATCAATGCTACAAGATTTAAATCACAAATCGAATCAAATAGGATTAAAAATGAATCTCGACAAAACAAAGACATTAAGCAACAGCCTAGAAAACATCACGATAGATAACATCAATGTAGAAAAGGTAGAACAATATATATATGTAGAACATGCAATTAAAAACGAAAAGGAAAATCAAACCCTAGAAATTAAAAGAAGGACACAATTATCATGGGCTGCTTTTGGGAAGTTGAGCTTCATTTTAAAAGACAGAAAAATCCCAATACACTTAAAACGAAAAACCTATGACACTTCTATACTACCAGTTGCAACTTATGGATTGGAAACTATGGCAATAACAAGAAAAATGGCAGAACAATTAAGAGTAACTCAACGGGCCATGGAGAGGGCCATGTTAAATATAAGCCTCAGAGACAAAATTCCTAACACCGAAATACGTCGAAGAACTAAAGTAACCGACATCATGGAAAAAATAGCGACATTGAGATGGCAATGGGTAGCACATGTAGCAAGACAAGACACCAATAGATGGTCTCATAAAGTGACATTCTGGAGACCTCGAGAAACAAAAAGAAGCGTGGGAAGACCCAAAAAGAGATGGATAGACGATATAACAGCTGTAGCTGGAAAGCAATGGATGAGAATTGCATAAGATAGGGAAGCGTGGAAACAATTGGAGGAGGCCTATGTCCAACAATGGATGAATGAAGGCTGAAGAAGAAGAAGATAACTGCTCTGAACAATAGTAGAATAGATTACCGGCTCACAAAGTTAATACAAACATTATACCAAAACGCCACAATGCGTGTAAAACTAAATGATACCACCAGAGATATTCATATCAAGCGAGGTGTGAGACAGGGCGACACTCTCTCATCTAAATTATTTATAACGGTCCTCGAACACGTCTTTAAAATGCTAAAGTAGGAAAATAGAGGAATAAAAGTAGATGGAGAAATGCTCAATCATCTGCGTTGTGCCGACGACATAGTACTTAGTACCGAAGATCTGGGTGAAGCACAACAAATGCTACAAGAATAAGAAAATATATCTTCAACAATGGGTCTAAAAATGAACATCAGTAAGATCAAATTTATGACAAATTTAGTTCCCAACGAACACCTAATCATCTAAAATCAAGAGGTGTAATTGACAGAAAAGTACATATATCTTGGTCATGAAATCAGAATAGGCAAGGACAACCAGACCTGCGAATTTCAACGACGAATAACACTTGCTTGGGCGGCGTATGGTTCACTAAGAGACATCTTTAAGAGCAACATCCCGCTATGAAACGGAAGACATTTGACCAATGCGTTCTTCCTATTATGACATACAGAGCAGAAACTCTCACGCTCACAAAAACAACAGCACTAAAAATGCGAGTGGCACAAAGGCGCATGGAAAGATCAATTCTCGGCGTGTCAAAAAAGACAAAATAAGGAATCAAAAGGAAAAGAACAGGTATCAGTGATGTCGTCGAACGTATAGCCAAGATGAAATGGAATTGGCAGGTCACATAGCGAGACTGAAAGACACAAGATGGACCAGAAAACTAATTGACTGGCGCCCACGAGAAGACAAACGCAGCAGAGGACGACCACCAACACGCTGGATGGACGACATTAGACGAATATCCAAGAAATGGCAACAAGAAGCACAGAACCGTGAAGAGTGGCGAAAAATGGGAGAGACCTATGTCCAGCAGTGGACAGAAGAGGTTGCATGATGATGATAAACCTTACCAATAGAGGGCATACTTTTTTACACTTCTTGGAGAAGATTGTCTTTCTTTCTTAGTTCTATCCTCGTTGTTGTTGGGTACTTTAAGTTTGAACTTTACTTTAGCTACGAGGAGAGTATGATCTGATCTACATATCTGACTGTTTGGATTAATGATCTCCAGCGAATATTAGTAAGGATATAGATAGCGAACATACTGATCAAGAAGATGAATATTATAACGGAAATTGGAAGTATATGGGACTAGAAGAAGAAAAACAAATTTCAAGGTAATTTTTGTTTTAATTAAACTGTAAGCTCCCTGTAGACTAATGTCTTTTTTATCCTTGATTTCCCTTACAATGGCAATATATTACTGAACTTATTTGTGTATTTATAGATATTTAAATAAAAAAATTGCGCTATTAACATGTACATTCGGTATTGCCCATGTAGTTCAATTAGTCTTAATCAATTATATTAATTAACTACTATATTTAAATGTATTGGAATATATTATTTTAACTTGATATAATTTAATTATATGGGTTAAATTTAACATATTTAATTTGTGTGAACAAATATAAATTAAATTTAAATAATAGAAACCCCCCATTTTTTGTATTCCTGTAGAAATTTTATGGCTTTCATAATTCTTAACACCTCCTTACAAGCGGACTAATAAAAAAGTAAGATATATATCTATCTAGGTATAATATACAAAAATTTACTCTATTTCCCTTACCGACTTCTTCATCTTTTTTATTTAAGTATTCTAATACTAATAACTATACTAACTAATAACTAACTTAATTCTAAAAAGAAGGTTTTTATAAAAAGAAAATTAACATATATATTATCTAACCTAATCTTTTTTTTATAATATTAATAGAATAAACTTTTTTCTTTCATAAGCTACCCGTAGAATTACTGTAACTTCGTTTTTTTTAATTACATTGTTGAAAAAAAAATTAATTTGGAATAAACAAATAAAATAACTTTTAAATTATTTGACTGATATCTTTGAAATTTTGATCATATTCCAATATTCTATGTAATATAAAAGTTCAAGTTGATTTTTAAAAAAATTATTAACATTTATAAAAAACCGAAATTTCTGAGTTATTTTGCAACTTTGAAAGAAGCAAATAAAGATAGAAACATTTTTTAAAATGCCATTTTAAAGGCTTTTACATGAGTTATAAGTTTTTACTCTCAAATTTGTTTCAAATGGTTCATTTTTTGTTAATAGACCAAAAAAGCAAAAATTGGTCGTTTTTTGACCTTAATTTTGTTAATAACTAATTAAGTACAAAAAATGGCCTGCAGGAAACATTTAGCTTCTTATTATAGAGGTCCATACTATTCAAAGCAACTGACGTTTGCTAGGCGGGTCGGTGTTACAAACAGGGTACTTTTTTGCTTATTTCTCTGAACTGTATTCCGTTTAATGCGCCATCCAGCGGCAATAAATAACCGTTTCTTGGAGTATTGGACAAGGCATTTAAATTTAAAGTTGAAGTCCCTGGATTGTGTTGCGAAACGGGACAGTATTATATACTTATAATTTGTTCTGCATTATGTTAAGGGTATGGTATTTTTTAATTAGCTTACTTTAAAACCACTATTATTGAAATAATCGCAGTACTGTTATGCATTTATATAAATCCAATGTAACTAATATATATTTGCGTTACGTCATTCGTTTTCATTAACACAGCTTTTGTTTCTAGATTTACAAATCTAAAATATATAAATTTTTACATTTACAATACGACTACATTACTATCAAGCCTGCCGAACTTATTTCCAACAATTGACAATTTGAGTCAGTAGTTTTTTTTTATCGGAGATATGGGTTAATTATACAGGTATTTAGATACAAACACGTAAAAATAGACTATACATGTTAAAAATTAAATTTAATTAACAAATAAAAGGATTTTGTAGGTCATTGGCACTATTCAGAATTCTTAATTATTTGCAACGTAAATTAAAATGTACTATTTTAGATTCACTCGTTTTATTGCATTTACATAACAATTTTATAGTTTATCTTTTGCACTACGGCTCTTCTAGAGCTCTAGATTAATTTGTGAACGTCTTCCAATCGTCACAGTGTTGAACTCGAAGCCGCCGGCCTATAATACCAAGCTGTGCTTTTTCTGGTGGGCCGTTGTTATCGAGGATATTTATTTTTGTGGGTATACTGTTTAGGCATATTTTGTATTTTCAGGGGGTGCCTGTAAGAGTTCGTCCAATATCTAATCTAGCCATCTCTTTCGTTGTCTTCTTCATGGCCCAAGTGACTTACTCATCTTATCAACGATTTACTTTCAGTCTAATATTAGGTACAATTAGCTCTGTATTTGCACGTATACGCAACCAAGTATACCAATCCCAATGTTTTCATTACTCTGTTTATCGAACATCCACGCATACCAATTGTTACTTGCATGCCAACTCTCATCATCCACCTTCACAAATTAATTCAGTCATTAATACCCTTGTCTCCAGATCAATACCCCTTTGCGATGATCCAAGTAGATCCGCTGAGCTCTCTTGTTAAAAACAAGCCCTTATCCAAAACGATTACCGCGAAAATCACATCAATAGAAGCATCCACAGACATCAACCTCCCACTCAATCTTAACCCAAAGACTCACACCCTCATCATACGAAAGCTTTTCTTCCTTACATCAAGGGTGTCACGATAAAATCAACAAAATTCTTAAATCAAGAGGAATAAAGACAATATTTACCCCCCAACAAAAACTTTCATCTCTTGTACGATCAATTAAAGACAAAATTCCAAATGAACAACACAGAGTTTATGAAATTCCTTGTGCAGACTGCCCCCGATCTTATATAGGCCAGACAAATCGTAGAATCCAAAATAGGATTTATGAACATTCCATTCTGTTCGCAATTCAGATTCAATTTCAGCTCTAGGTCAACACCATCTCATACGGTTCCTCACCCAAACTATGTCACCATTAACGGTATAAATGAACCGTCCTCTGTTCCCAGTAGCAGTAATGGATTGGTTAGTGATCAGTGCAGTAGTGTCTGTAAGTTTGAGAGATTGAGACCTCAGAGCCCTGAAGAAGACATCAAAGAGGATGTCGAAAGCTCGGCGCAATGATAATCGACGCGGTTTAACCCGGAAATATATATGTCTAATAATAATTGGAGAAATATTCAGGAATGTGCTAAGTCCTACAAGAACTTTCAAATACGATATTAGTTACTTGACATATTTAAATGTAAAGTTCCCGAAGATGTTTTGTTTTTCTCGACAAAAAGGATATAAAATTAGACAGTTAATATTAAACGTCTTTTATTTACAATAATATATTATTCATCTATTCTTTTAAATAGGGTAAAATATTTTCTTCGAACCAAGCCCATTTGAATCTCAGATGTTCACCTTCGACTTGGAGTAAATGCAGCTTTTTTGATGCGTATAATGCTCCTAACCCCAAGCGATCCTAAAACATAAAATATACATTTAAAATATTCTAATTAAACATTTAGAATTGCTACTATTACGATAATATAAAATAACGTGCTAGCATCTCTACGGAGCTATATAAAAACTGGGTAGAATCAAAAAATGTAAAAACTTAATGAGTAGAGTGGCGTAAAAAATATGTCGGTGGTTCCTTACACTGATCCTTAACTCTGTACCTCGTACAACCGAAATAAAATAACATCTTAATTTCAATATAAATTCCAAATAGGACAAACACACCTTGGAAGACACTAATTTTATGGTTGTAAAATTAAATTACTTAAGATTATACTATGGAACGTTATAAACGTCACATTTTTCTTATTTTAATTCAAATAATTATTTTATTTCAATTCTTTTGACTTTATTCATTTGTTAACAACTTTCTCTTTAATTTTACTATTTTTAGTCTAAAAATAGTTGGCGCGTAACTATTGTATCAATATTCTGGTCCATCGTTCACTTATTTCGATTCTACACTCCATTTTATTATATGCCATAGTTATATATAAAATGTCTATGTCCCACTTAAAGCAACAAAATATATTTGTCAGTTGGCTACTCTTGACTTCTGTCGTGTCAGTTTTACTTCAATATAGAAGGGGAATATTTTTTATCTTTCGTCTTTTCGTCTATTTAAGCTGATGTCTTTGCACTGTTAAGAAACTGTACAACGCAATATACAGTATAAGTATACAGTACATGGTCAATTTTAGACTAATTCAACTACAACCACGAAAAAATGCCGGAAAAGATGATTAGTCTGCTTTGCCTACTTTGCAAGAAAACCAAGTTTTCTCTTCAGGAGTATTAGTATTAAAGGACATAGTAACCTACAGCCATAGGAAAAACATTTGCCCAATACTAGGATGTCATATCAATGCCCACTATCTGGTGCGAGAAAGCACCATCATCAATATTAAAGGTAAGTTCTTTTTACATTTCATCTTAGGTACATGTCTAGAAAATATTAATATAAGAGATAAATTTACTTTTGTTAAAGCCACTCGTAGGGAAGTATTAAATATACTTTGTAGTGGAAAATCATGCGCCTGATATGTATCAGAATAACCTTCATATTCTGATCACAGGTAAATTCAGTTTGACCTGATCTCCTCACCTTTGTGGACAAATATGTCCAAGAGAGGTAAACTCGAAAAAGTGCGCATTCGAGTGTCTTTCGAGAGAAGAATAGGGACCATTAGAGGCATGGAATATGATCCAATGGCAGTAAATATGATGACTGAGGCAATAACAGCCGCTTAAAATAAAAACTACCCAGAGAAATTAAAGAAATAAAAAATAAATACAGTTTGGTGGAATAAGGACTTGCAAAAAAGGTTAAGATATATGTAAAAGGCTATTTATAAGGCTAAATACAATAAATAGTGAGATAGTGTTGGAAAACACTGACACAATACAATAAAGAAACCCATAAAGAGAATCCAAAAAAGATTCGTAGATAAAGTTCTGCAAAGAAAGTAAAAAGACTCGTGTATGTTCTACGATCCACTCATCTAGTTCTTACCCAACGACGGTCTTGTATCGGCTTACATCCTAAACGATAAGATAGCAGACCAAACAGCATATCATACTGGCCGACAAATCCTTTTAGAAAAATCGTGAAAAGATTATTTGATAGGTACATAAGGAACGAAGCGTTAAGGGAGATCTCAGTCACGATGATCATTATGCGTGACTTAACGCTAGATGATGATCTAAGCAGACTACTCTTAAAGTCGATGGAAGAGAAAGAGATAGCGGTAGCGTCTTTTCTGGACGAGGAGAAAACGTTGAATAAAGGCGACTCGAACAAAGAGGATTATTTTATCCTCATTAGACGACGGTATTATTGTCTCCTCTGATGTAGACTATGCTGATGGGCAACCTACTAGCGAAGCAATCCAGAAAAGGTTTCTATTGCCTTAGATATGCAAACTACCTGGCAATTGTAGTCAAAGGTTGTTTCGCCAAAACAACCGACTAATTCAAAGTCGGGTAGAGAATACAATTGCCATCTACTTGGATCCAGAAGGCACTTAGTTTCGTAGAGTTGACTCCAACATATAGAAAAGATTAGCAAAGGACACATCAGTGTAAAATAAAGAGTCGCAAAGACTAAAGCGCAGTCGAACAGTTATTAGAATAATAGTAGAATATCTGACTAGACACTCTAGGCTCAAAAACATGGAGTTTGACAAAAGGAACTTTTTATCGGTTCTGTTAAGAGGTTAAGATAACCGCATGTATGCCACTGCGTAGGCCTTGCAAGATTGTGCTATCTAGAAATCGGAGAAGAAAAAATCCAAAGCATCAAGCTGTATACAATGATCTTTTTTAAGGTTGTGAAAATTATCAAGAGGGCTAGGCTACATTCATCTTTTACAGTGGACAGTGGAAAACATTTTATTTAGGAACATATGTCTCATTTTTAATGAATTAATTTTTGTTTTAAAATATATAAATTAAATATTTAATTGTAAGTGGCATACATTTAAAAAAACCAATAACCTCTTATATAATAACAATAATAATAATTTTATATAATACTAAAGTTTTATAAAGGCCTTTGTTAAGGCATGTTAAATTAGATAAATGTTATGTATTAGTTTTTGGTATTAATTGGCATAATAATTTACTTACTTCTGTATAGAGAGGCGATTCTAACAAAGGCAAAATTTCTTCCGCTTGTCCTGGTTTGTAAAATCCGAACCACTCACTTTCCACAGGTTCTACCATGGTATCATTTAAAAATTTCACAAGCACCAAGTTTTCTAAGGACTTGATTCTTTCACTGTATTCCGCATTGATCGTCTTTTCGTTGTTTATATCAGCCAAAAAGGTACTCTTTTCTTTGTAAAGGTTTTCGTCCAGTGGGTCGTGCCAGTAGGTGGCTTGCACCAAATCTTTTTGTACAAAGCTACAAACATTCGAATTAAAATAGTTATATCAAGACAGTAATTATATATGTTAGTAAAAATTTGAAGTACCATATTTAGTTTATATTTTGGGTTATTTATACATCTATTCAGAACTTTTTCATTTGTTTTTCGTGGAGTCCAAGGAATTTTTGTCTCCGGTACACCCACATTTCAAATTTCTCTAACTGATTCAGAGTTTTGATTCCATAGAAAACAACAGAGCAAACAAAACAAGTTTCAATCTTAATATCGATATGTATATCGCAGAGTAGAGCACGCTTCTTGAAGAAACTATCGCTAGCTAGCTTGATTTATTGTGGTGGGTCAACAAGCTTGTAGTTAATCCAGCTGCAAGATATGTGTAATGGTTAACCTGTTCAAATATCTTCCCAATTTAACATTATAGGTAAAGCAACACTCTACCTCTTATGGATTACCATTATCTTGTGTTTTTTATTGTTAATTTTCATTCCAATCTCTCGACAAGTATCATTAAGTTGGTCTAAGACTTTCTGTCAGTTCATGTCTGTATCAATTAGAAGTGCAGTGTCATTTATTTGCATATCTTATATTAGGAATTTGTTCTCCATTAATTTTTTTTCAGTACTTTCTTGGATAGCAGTACCGAGAAAAAGTAAAAAAATCATTGGGGACAATACAGAATCTTGCCTTACTCCTTCACTTATATTAATAATGCTGGATGTTCGTTTTTATTAATCTGAGGTCTTTATCATTTAAGTTAATGTTCTGTAGAGAACTTAACATTAAATTATGATCTAGGCGATCAAATACCTTTTCGAAATCGTCAAAGCAAAGTAAATCATCTATGTGTTGGTCGTAACAATTCTGCAATAGTACCTACTTGTAGAGAAAATAAAGCCTCTCTTCTATAGCACTTCCTCTCAAATTTTTTCTATAATCTATTGTGAACTACTTTTTGTACAATTTTAACTACTTAGTTTATAAGACCTATTAATCTGAAACCTATACAGTGTCTGCACAATTTAGCAATAAATAAAGTAAAGCGTAATTAATCTAGGACCCATTTAAGACAGAATCCTGTATTGTATATTGCATACATTATGTGTATAATATCTAATAATATTGCATACACTGCGCATAATGTATATTGCATACATTTTGGTGCTCACTCGCATACCATAAAGCAAAAACGCTATACCTAAAAATTTGGTCTACGACTGCAATATTGCGTTTTATATATGATTCACCTTATTATTAATTTTGACACTAATTTTTTAAATATTAACTTACTCCTCATATGCAGCTCCATTTAACAGCTGTCTTATATAATCACATAAAACTTCCGATATAATAGCACATCTAGGAAGTCCATAAACACCTTGATGTTGGCCACCCAAGGAAATTAAATTTAGAACTTTTACTTTTGGACATCTTTGTACCAAAGCCCTCCTAAAATAAGAATACAATAAGTGAAATAGTTTAAATATCTAAATTTTGTAAATTTAATATAAATATCGTTTATTACGAAATATACTCTAATTAATAAAAATAAGAGCTATGTTTAAAAAAGATAATTCAAAATAACTGAGTTACTTTTAAAATAATAAAATATTAAGAAATGCAATCATTTATCAATTGTTTCATCACTGCTACCGGCACTACTGATTTCGCTAATATAAATCTTGTGTACAGGTATCTAATATTGTTTTCTATCGTTGATCATTCTTGTAGGTACAGTCATAGAATAATAAACAATCAGAATGCCTTCTCTGCTTGTCAAGATAAGTACGCGCATCTTGTTCGCGCAAATGAAATCAGCCATGTTTTAAACGAAACCAGTGCTGTTCAGTGAAATTTTATCTGATGTGTGCATAGAAAAACTAACCCGGTTTAATTTATTTACGGCAACCATAGACATAATATGCACTATTTTATTCATACTTTTAGTTGAAGAATAGATTAAATTATTTCAAATTCACTAAATTAATTATCTCTAAAAATTTAAATTACAGTTCTGTCCTAGCTTGTCCTAGCTGTCCTAGATGTCCTTAAAAGAATAAACCAAGAACGCCAACTTTTCGAAACCATCAAGAAAAGGAAAACGGCGTATCTAGGTCACATCATGCGAAATGAAAAATACCAGTTCCTCCAACTTATAATCGAGGGTAAAATTGAAGGCAAGAGAGGAATGGGACGCAAGAAAATGTCCTGGCTCCGAAACATAAGGCAATGGACAGGGATTAACGACATACAATCTCTGATACATATTGCAAGAAATAGAGAATTAATGGAAAATGTGATCGCTAACATCCATTACTGGATTTGCATCTAAAGAAGAAGAGAGTCCTAGCTTGTCACAAATTTCTTAATTCGAGTCTATGTTTCCGTTTAAAATATGGCGATCGTGACACACTTCAAAGGCGGCATCTGAAAGTGGGCATTCTAATTGTTATTTATTCTGTGGTACAGTCATCCAGTACCGACTTCCAAATTTTGACAGCTGATAGTGGCTCTATTGTTAAAGCAACATCTCTGTCAAATTAGCTGTCATTTATTTAGCCTATTTTGCTAAATCATCATGCATGGATATGGCGTGCAACAGTACGTGCCAATGATAACATTGTTTTATCAAAATGGGAGTTACTTAATAAAAAATTTAATCAAACATAAAATCCTTCCACCCTATAAGATTTGTTACCTTTTGTCATTAAATAACAAAATTGTATATAACTACTTAACAGAATTTATTTTGAAACGTAACCTCAATTTGTAAGCCCAGTTAAAATAGTAACCTTTGTTTTATCCCATTTGTTTTAAACCTACTATCCGTGACCCAGTCTAATTTATGTTTTAATTTAATGTCTTCATGGGGCCCTAGACGAGAAGCGAGTAGCCATGTTTATTCCTTTACTGATAACCAAATATGCTTGTGATAATTATTTTCTTTTCTTTCTTTTTCCTTTTATAGCCGTAGGTATTTTGTTTCTTTTGCAAATGAAAGCTCCGTTCCGAACGGGACAAAAAAAAAACTTGCTCGAAGAAAGATAATTTCTATATTTAAAGAGGACATCTTCATTAATAGTGGGAAGAGATGTAATTATATTCTCTGCAATTGTAGTAAAAAATTGATTTATTTTGGCTGGAAATAGATCAGGTTGCACCGAACTCAATCTTGTGTTATTTCTTTCGAAATTTACCATTTTCCAGTAGTTTCTAGGTTTATTATTGGAATTAGTAATAAAATCTCAGTAGGCTGAGTTTGTAGAAATTTGCCGATTATATTAAATCCTTAGTGGCATCTGAAATGTGTTTAATAAGAGAAAGATTAGATCTGTAAGACCTTAATTCATTATTAAACCATTGCAAGGGTCTTTTTTCAGCAGTTTGTCGAACTTTTTTTAGTGGAAAATGCTTTAATACTAAGTTGTTATAAGTTTCGGTAAGAAAGACTGTCAAAAAATCACGATCATTATTAATATCATAGAAAAAGTCCATCATGGGTGTTCTGGTCGGGCAACGTTAAGTTTAAAGGTAATATTTTAGTTGAGTATCCTCATAAATGTGATGTATAATTATGAGAAAAAGGTACGCATATTAATAATATTAGCACGACTAGTGCTTTTAGTAAACTACGACTTACAGAAATTGACCTCCTTGTGAAAACCCAATGGCATTGAAACCATTCGCCAGTTCAGGATCCGAACCAAGCTTTTCGCATACCTCATCAATTTGTTGGTCAGGATGTCTAAAAAATCCATTTAAGACATCTTCAATAAGATTGTTTCCAATCTGGATTGAGTGAATGTACGTACCCCCAAGAGTAGTATTAAGTTTTTCGGAAAAAGCTCCCAAACTAAAGGAGAAACAACAACTGTCACCTAAAAATAAATATTAAATAAGTAAAAAATATGTGATTGATTTAGTTTCATATTACACAAAACACATTCAAATTCAAATTTTGTGTTAAAGTGGCTTTTTATAGCAATTTATTTTACGACTTTACTATAATTTATATGTAAGGTAAATCCGAGTAATATTGTCACATCTTCACTAAATATTTTTTCTCGCATATGACTATACTTAGAAATTTGAAATTACGTGTAATGTTAAGTTGCTATATTACGAGTAAATGGAGAGTAAAAGTTTTATTGTAAGTTTAAAAATTTTGATATACTTTTTTATTTTTGTAAATGTGTCAGATGTCAATGTTGGCCACACCCTAAGAAAACATTCACATCCCATATTAACTACGTTATAAACTGTGTTATAAACCAAGATTTACTAATGGTCGAGTAACATTGACATACAATAAGTTAATTATGCACTGTTTTTGGTACAAAATTTATTCAAAACCCAAAAAATTCGAAAATATCAATAATCAAAGTTAACACATAGGAGGAAAACGCGTTCTTTCGCCAGGAACGGTAGGAAATAGAAAACAGTTTTCTTTCTTTCTCAGGAAAGTCACTGCTACTTCAATACCGTCGGAAATAATTTCTTTTTACCTTTTCAATGTAATGATGGATTTCATGCCTACGCTTATCAACTGTAAATTTTACCAAAACCTAAGAGTTAATCCCAATTTTGGTAGAATCGTGTTGTTTCGTTTTTGCCACTGTATTGGGAATATCATGTTCATGTTTCAATAGAGGCGCATCTAAGTCTGAATAGTCATCTATTCATAAACTAACTTTGCTCTCAGAACTTGATTCAATTGTTTTCTTTTTCGCCTTAATCGTGTTTTTATTGATTTATTCAAGCAGTGCTTTCTGAAGGAATTCTTTCTAAAACCTCTGAGCTAGTAAGACATTCAGCAAATTTTCTTTAACTCTATTCCGTTTCAGTGTTTCTGGTCTTTTTTCTTGCCTCTTTAGTGCTGATAATAATGCGAGTTCTAAGGTTTTTTGGGTGTCACATCTTTCTGTATGGTGCCTAGACGTACTGGTAGAATTTACATCATCTGACTGAAAGTGGCGATTAACCTGAAGTTCTGAGTTTTCTGGAAAAATTGGAGCAGTTACTTCTTGTTGAAGATTTGGAGTAGATGTGTAAGCTGATACCTGACCCTACAAATCCGCCAGTTGCATTTGTTCTAGAGAAGCATCCTGTCTCGACCAATGTTTTAAGCAATGAAGGAAAAGTAATTTTGTCTACATTTTTGCATCCCGTAGCACAATAATATTCTTTAACCACATTGATTTTAACTACTCTCACAGCTAAGGGTTGCAAAGCATGAGATGTGTGGGCCGACGAACACAAAATTTCAATATTATTCACACAAGCCATTTCAATCAATGGCAAATTCAAGTGTGAATTGTGACCATCAACTATTAGAAGCTTAGGGCCTTCCAGTTTTGCAGTATGTTTGATGAAAACGTTTTTAAACTTGGCCAACTGAACTGATTCCATCCATCCCGATGGCATACAACATCGTCAGGGCCGTTTTGGCACCAGGTAGAATACAAGTGTAAACCTTTATAATTTACAAACAAAGGTAAATACTCTCCTATTGCACTATAGCAAACCAGAACAGTGTACGTTGATTTTGTTACAGTACCTACAACTTTATGCGGATTTTAAATCCTTTTCGACATAATTTTTTTGGATTTAAACTTCTGTATAGTATTGGAAACCATCAAGACACGAAAGCTGCAATACCTGGGGCATGTTATGCGTAATGAGAGATACAACCTACTTCAATTGATTATACAAGGGAAAATCCAGGGCAAGAGAAGTGTAGGAAGAAGAAGAATCTCATGGTTGCGTAACTTGAGGGAATGGTACGGATGCACATCAATTGAACTATTTAGAGCAGCAGCATCTAAGATCAGAATAGCCATGATGATTGCCAACCTCCGTCGCGGAGATGGCACGTGAAGAAGAAGATAGATGAGTGAAGCCACTAAAGGTGTGGGTAAAAACCCTTTAAATGATGTTAACTTAATTAATTAATACATATTTGTTGATAAATTTAAATGATGTTATTTTAAACAGATTTACTTCATGGCAACAGAAGACTACCAGAGGTTGCTAACCCGAGACAAGATGTCTCTTAGGTCCTCGATAACAGATTCAGTTGCTGAATAATGTTGTTAATGAGAAGTAAAAAATTAAAGGAATATATGTCAATAAAAGATTCGTTTCGTAATAATTATCAAAATTTAAAAGTCATAAATGTCATCCAATTAATAACAATATTGAATCATCTGTTTAAATTTTTATGACACTTCTCGTGTCACATAATTTCATATAAATACAATTATTATTTTGAAAGATCTTATTTAGTCTATATAATAATTAAATTTACTATCAAATGATTTATTTATATTTTTTTATTATCTTAATATTTCGTCTGAATTTGACAGGTCTGTCAGAAGTAAACAACGTGTGCTTTATTAATATGTTAGCAGGTGGCGTTAGGAGCAAACATAATAATTTATCAAATTATTTTATTTTTTTTTAAGTCTTAGTATTATTTATTTTGAAAATCGTTACAATCATTTAAATTGATACTCGACTCTTACCTTGCTTAACATATAACATTAATTTATTATAGTATCTATAACTTTAATCTATCACAATTTCTAATTCAATTCTATTTTCGGCACACAATTTTGCCACCCTGGTGGACGATCAAATCGATAATTTCTTCGCCGTAAGTGTCTACTGTTTTGATACATTATGATCTGTATTGCACAGGCAGCCTCTGCAAGTTTTTTTAATTACATTAGTAATCTCGTGATCTATGTTTGGATTGGATAAAATCTTTTCCATCACTTCCACGGCTATTTCGCAAACAGGACACTCCCAAATTTGAACTTTAATCATATCCATTTGTGATCCTCGGCACAATTTTATGTACGAACATATTTTCGGTGGATCAAGAGCAGCACTCAATAATTGAATGACAGTGTTTGCATATTGATCAACAAACTTGTTTTACGGATGATGGCATAACCTTGCAAATATCTTTAACTATAGTTTCAATTTCAGCATCAGTCGGCTTATCTTTCAATTGATCTTCTATTTTCTTCATCACAAATTCGCATAATATACACTATGGCTTGGATCCAACAGAACCAGTATGGACATTATCTACCTATATTTACATTATTTACATTATATACCTATCTATACTTTTACCTATTTGCCTGACTACACAGTGGTAAGGAATTAGCTAGTCTATTATTAGTACATATATGTAATGTCGCACACATTTCTTCAGGAGTCAAATCGGCGAGTAACATTTCGACGATATGATCTGTGTATTTATCAATAAATGTTTCGCATTGGTTGTTAATCGTTTGCGACAGAACCTTGCACAATTTTTCAAGCGCGGCCTTGATTTGAACCAGACCCAGACTTGTTATTAGACACCATCTCGTTCAACTTGGTAACAGCAGCAAGGCACAGAGGACATTTGGAGTCGCTCTTAGCTTCCAAAAACACTTCGATACCACTCTTTTAAGAACGACAAATTCTTATCATGGGACATACTTTGGAAGGATCGATTGCCTGATCTAACAGAACAACTAGAGCTGGTTCATATATATCTACAAAGCTGATACAAGTAGTGTTGACTGAAACTGGTAGTTCTTTGCAGGCTTTTTCTATTACTTACTTAATTTCTTTTTTAGTTTTAGGATATGTAAGTGCAATCTGGACATATGTAAGAAATATTTATAAAATTCGCGTTCCTTATTGTAAACAACTTGAGTATGCGGTGGCATCAAAAGATCAATGGGTAATTTTATTGTTGTTCCAAGTTAACTTTAGATAATGCACTCGTACCAACTTTTTCCGGTTTCCTTTTAAAAGAAATCTCTAACGCTTTTTCTGCATTATGTTTTTCCAAAAGTGGTGCAATGTAAAGGTCTTTCTTTTCCTTAGTCACTTTACAAATTCCAATCTAGTCATAGACTTCGGTTGTATTCAGATGATCTACTAAGAATGTGTATACTTCACCGTAATATTACGGCGAATTGTTGAACAATAATTGTTGAGCTCGTAGATCAATAGCCCGATGGGGTTTTTATTATTATACCTTTTAAAAAGGAATTTTTAAATAAATTTTTTTTGTAATACATGGTATACAGCCTACTACAGGAATTTAGTTTGCTTGTGGATTCTTGTTATGAAAACGATAAAATATATTGTTTATGGTACGGCCAGTTTTACATTTTTTATTTTAATTTTATTACATGTACTTGGGATAAAAATAAAAAAATATTTTATCGCTTTCCCAGTCGTATTACGTAAATAAGTTTTATTTTTAGTATATCAATGTTTTCAAATCATAGCTGAGTAGTCTATTACTATTTGTTTTCACTGGTGCATATATTTTTTACTTTACTAAAAGATTGGAACTGGTCCAGATGATTTAAGAATTGATTTTCAAACAATCAGGTAAAGATGAGTGAAATCTTTTTGCAAAATTGTTTTTCAGAAAGTTTCCGTCTGGCAATATACTTGTTTTTGTATTTTGAATATTTTGACATTTTGCATTTGTAAGCGAAGAATAGAATAGATGTAGGCTAGACGATATGGATCATAGCCAATGATTTTATTATGCGCTAAACATATGGACAGTTCCATATAAATGGAATAATAACATATGGACTATGCTGTAATATGTTTAAAGGCAATACACTTTTCAGTTTTTAGTTTTTATACCAAGAATTGCGCG
Organism: Diabrotica undecimpunctata; assembly: GCF_040954645.1. Lineage (NCBI taxonomy): Eukaryota > Metazoa > Arthropoda > Insecta > Coleoptera > Chrysomelidae > Diabrotica > Diabrotica undecimpunctata. The sequence continues at coordinate 134,289,350 of NC_092810.1, forward strand.
AAGAACCTTTTTAAACGGTGCTTTGAAAAACTGACGGAAATGGAGAAAGATGCAATATTTACAGCATTTTATGTAATAGGAGATAAGAACATTGAAGATAGTTATTTAGGGTCGCTCATAGATGTAAGAAAAGTATCTGAAAGGAGAAAAACCAGCGTACTTGAAAAGAAGAAGTATTCTTATCACTATAGTGTTAAAATGGGTACAAAATCTGTAAAAGTATATGCTCAGCATTTTGTAACTTACATGCTGTTCACAAATGAGTATTGAAAATTGCACAGTAAAAAGCTTCTGGTGTGGTGCTTGAAAGGGATTCCCATGGTAAACACCATAATCGGCCAAACAAAAAGCAAGAAAATATTGTGAAACAGATTGAGGAGCACATTAATAGTTTTCCAGTGCGTGAATCACACTATTCACGAAATGAAAATAAAAAGAAATATCTATCAGCAGAGTTAAATGTGCGAAAAATGTACAAACTTTATTTGAAAAAATATGATCCCGAGCAATATTGTCTGTTAAAAAGGCACGAAAAAATAAAATCTACAGTTACGTATGATTACTATTATAGGTATTTCACAGAACATTTTAATTTGTCATTTGGTTATCCGCGATCGGACACTTGTGCTACTTGTGATCTGTTGAAAATACAACTTGATGCTGCTTCTACGGACGAACTTAAGCACCAACTGAACTTTCAAAAAGAAGTTCATCTCCGGAAAGCCCAAGCGTTCTACGATGATTTAAAAGAAAAAACTGAAATGGCGCAAATCGACGAAACTGTGAAGACTATTTGTTTCGATTATTAGTAAAATTTGCCATTTCCTGTTTTGACTACGGGAAATATTTTATGCTAGGCAGATCTGGGTTTATAATCAGCTTTTTTAATGGAAGCTGTATCGTTTTTGTGGTATTTTATACAGAAGTATATTAAAAGTTTTGTTACTGTTCTGCATTTATTTGGGGAGCAGAACAAAAATGCTGTTAGGATCCATTTCCTTTCAATTTTAGCCAAGAACGGAAGATTTTCAAAAATAGTACACCATTTATCCGAGCCAGGTCACAGCTTCTTGCCGTGTGACCGAGATTTTGCAGAAATTGAAAAAAAGAAGCGTAAGAAAGAGATTTTGTATTCCAATACACTTTTTACCACAGCTTTCAACCAATGAATACCAATGTAATCAATGGTATTCATTGGTTGAAAGCTGTGGTTAAAAGTTCACTGTGGAACGTGTAACACTGGACATGGTGTTTGATTTCAAAACATATTTCGAGCCTATTTTTAAAAAATCCGCTGTGGTTAAAAAGCGCCCTTTTGCTTTATCGAAATATAGATTATTTATATATGATTCTGCATCCCTGAGAACATTTCGGTACTGAAGCACATAATCCTTTCTCGTTAACGTCATATGCTTTAAATAAAAGTTCAGGAACCATTATTGACCTAAACGGAGCTCCTCTGGCTTATACGGAAAATATACCACTGAAATCAGCAAAATACGATAGCATTATGCCTTTAGTGAAAAAATATGTTCCTCCTTTTTGCCAAACATTTTATGATACAATCAAACGGGCAGACGCTGATCGCTGATGCAGATTTTAGACTGTCCTCTTTTATTTTATTTTTGATTTTCTGCATTATTACAGTGATAGTATAGTAAAATTTATTATTGTATTACCTACTTTGTTCTTAGGTGAGTTCTGTTATAACTAATAAAAAAGATTTTTTGCAAAAATACAGCATTTTTACTATTTTTTCGGACAATGTTTCCTATTTTGTTAGCAATAAATGACTATGTGCAACATTGCAAAAACACGTGCAAAAATTCACATAATTTCAACTATGACTAAATGACACGTTTTCTCATTTTTCCCAAAACTATGCAATGTGCACGTGGACGGTTATTGCGCCAAGCCCTTCAATTATGGTAATTTTGTCAAATGAACCACATAGATATCAATACATTTACTTAAAATTTAAAAATATATATTGATCAACAGGCAATTTACTTCCACCTAAAATTGATTGTTATAATACTTTTACCTCATGTTCTATTAAAACTACAATCCGTATTTGTCAGAAGAATGTGACATTGGCCTACACACATAGGTATGCTATATTTATATACATATATACGAGTGCGTAATACTTGAATACCTTATGGATTTAAAAATATTGTACATCGTTGTAGGTGGCAAAAATTTACTTCTCTACTGCTATTTTTACACATCATAAAAACGACACGACAAACATTTTCTGTACATCGCTGACCTTTTTCTGAACTTTTTTGAACACGGTTCTAAATCAAAACAACTATACTGAGAAAAATGGAAAATCAACAATCTAAATAAGCTTTAAAAATGGTAAAGGAGGGCCAATGTAAACATACAGTTTTTTTAAAGCAATGGAGAAATACTATCTGGGCCAGGAATTTTTCTGATACCCTCTTCTTCTTCTTTCAAAAATTGTTCAAAATCTACTTGGAAAAAGCACAACGTATACTATATGACGATATAACGTTATAGACACTGCCTTGAGGAACACAACAAGATTTACAACTAGCACGCGGTCAGAAAATTAAATAAGGATCTGTGTACAAATACCTTAGAATGAAAATAGCAAAAGATGGAACACTTGAAGAAGCAATATTAAACATAAATATAAAAGAAAGGAAACAAATATTAATATTGCATATGCACATGATATCACAGACGAAGTGGTTAGCAAATAATTAATATGGTACGGACATATACAAAGAATACCCAATCACAGAAGCCCAAAAAAAGTTATTAGAATGGAATCCAAAAGGAAGGAGAACACGAGGAAGACCACGGAAATTTGCGAGAAGACGTTGACAAAGAGATAGGGGAGAGTGGCCTGGAAGATGACATGTGGAAAAACAAAGAGTAATTAAGATTAGGAGATTATTACTATATTTCTTTGTAAATGTATTTACTTCACCGCAAAAATGTCGAGTTTGTATTAAATGTCTTTTTAAGTTTTTATCTCATAAATCACAGACCCTTTCATATAATATTCTAAAAAGAATTATTTACCCAAAGTTCTAATCTTAGTCGGCAGTAATTTACGTCAAAATTTCTCTAATGGTCATCACACACACAATTCGAGCCGCACACCTGTACTTTTTATCGTTCTATTCCCACTAAAAGGTTTTAAGAGCCGGTTGTAAAATATTTTATTGCTTTTTAATCTAAAAAACTACAAAACGATAAAAAAGATAGTAAAACATCTGCTCGAATTTAAAATATCTATAAAATGCTGCTTATTTGGCTGTAAAATTACAATCTTTAGTCCGCAGTCGGATAATCATCTCGCTCGACTTGGTAAAGTGGTCATTTCAACTCAGTTATTTTCAGGACAAATTGTAAAATAAAAGTGTTTGTAAAATTAACAGTGCTCAAAATAAAATAAATTACGTAACTCGCTGTCTACAATATTTCTTCAACATCGAATTGTACCTAGCATCGAAGAAGATTAATTAATCGGAGTCTTTCATAGTCAACTACTTAGAAGTTTAGTTCTCGTCTTTTGTTGAAGCAAAGAGACATTCATAACACATATTATTTTTGTGTCTATATTTTCTCTAATATTTCCGCTTAAAATAGTTTATCTGATCATAATTTATATATGACAAAATATGATTTAGCAAATCTAAGATTTACAGAAATATATAAAAAATAGTAAAGAATAAAGGATACCGATAGCATACCAACTAGTAAATATTTTGACTAACTTAACAAAATAATTATTTATGTTGAAGGTCAGTCACAAGTTCAAATTAAAACAAAAATAAGTTTATCAAAGAAACCACACGATACGCATCCAAGTCGGTGTGACTTAAGAGGGAAATTGCTATAATTTTATTAATCTTATCTGACGTTGGAATGCAAAATAGTTTATTTGTCATCGTTAAAAACAAATGCATCAAGTGAAATGCGAATTTATTGGATATATCAAACGAATGTAAATCGTAGTCATAATAAAATGTAAGTCAAACATTAATCCTTTTATGTTATCGATAAGAACAAAAATTAAAATCATTAATAGCTGCATTAAAAGTATACTACTTCCAAACTACAACTAAACAGTTACAAACTTTTGTAAAAAAATCTTTAAGAAAACCCCTAAAAATATTCTGGCCTAACCGAATAACTAATACAAAACTATAAGAAAGATTAAAACAAACTTTCATAATATCTACTACAGTCAAGGAAACAAAAATGAAAATGGATTGACCATACTTTAATGACAGATCAAAACAACATAGCGAGAAAAGTACTTGTATAACAACCAGAAGGAAAAAAAGAGGAAGATCGGACAACACCTGGAAAAAACTGCAACGAGAGAAGAAGAAAAAATGTATATAAGATAAAGTGAAATTAGAGCAGAGCAAGAAATAGAAGATAGTGGAAGGAACTAGTACACAGTTTATTCAGAGAATAAACATGACATAAGATGGCCCCTGACCCGGCCAATCAGCAAAAAAATTAAACAAAATTAAGTGAAATTAAATAAAATTAAATAAATATAAATAAAATCAAATAAAAGTCGAGCGTATGATCAACTAACTATAAAATACATCATCATCATCATGCAACCTCTTCTGTCCACTGCTGGACATAGGTCTCTCCCATTTTTCGCCACTCTTCACGGTTCTGTGCTTCTTGTTGCCATTTCTTGGATATTCGTCTAATGTCGTCCATCCAGCGTGTTGGTGGTCGTCCTCTGCTGCGTTTGTCTTCTCGTGGGCGCCAGTCAATTAGTTTTCTGGTCCATCTTGTGTCTTTCAGTCTCGCTATGTGACCTGCGAATTCCATTTCAGCTTGGCTATACGTTCGACGACATCACTGATACCTGTTCTTTTCCTTTTGATTCCTTATTTTGTCTTTTTTGACACGCCGAGAATTGATCTTTCCATGCGCCTTTGTGCCACTCGCATTTTTAGTGCTGTTGTTTTTGTGAGCGTGAGAGTTTCTGCTCCGTATGTCATAATAGGAAGAACGCATTGGTCAAATGTCTTCCGTTTCATAGCTATCGGGATGTTGCTCTTAAAGTGTTATTCGTCGTTGAAATTCGCAGGTCTGGTTGCCCTTGCCTATTCTGATTTCATGACCAAGATATATGTACTTTTCTGTCAATTCTACCACTTGATTTTGGATGATTAGGTGTTCGCTGAGAACTAAATTTGTCATAAATTTGGTCTAATCGTGAAAATCAACACGTAATCGTTAAGTCGATAGCACTATTCGATATATTTTTTTTTTGAGTAGTGATTAATAACCATAAAATTCTTTAAATGAAAAATTAATTTTTAGTCCATTTGTTTTTAAAAGAGAATCCTTTAAGTTTTTTCTGTCAAAATTAAATCTTCTTCTTCTTCCTCTTTATAAGCAATTCTGCTTGGTCATAGACAATTATGTCTAAATAAAAAAAAGAACAAAAATAAGGAAATGAAAATTTCTTTTTAATGCAAAGCAGTATATAAGTAGTAAAATAAATAAGATAATAGTTGACAAGTTTTAATTTACTTTTGAATCTCAAACTAGAAAACTATTGCAGAAAATTGGCAAGCTATTTTGTTTTAGACATTGAACCTTTATATTTTTGGGGAAAATATAAGTGCTAAGCTGATTTTTGTAGACTTTGTACATATATCCTAAAATGTGTAAGATACAATGTACCTATAGATATCTATTATCTAACAATATATTTAAATCGTCTGATTTCTTATCAAAATTAATACATACCAATCTATATCATATTTATTTAGCCTGGTAACCTCCATAAAATTTAATTAATGAAATTATTCAAATTTTCTCGCAGGGCATTCTATAGAAATAAATTATGTGTATCCCATGCAATCCTTTACGAAACGTCTATGTTTACCGGGTATTCTTTGTTTTGATTTTAATTTGACACAATGCACACAGGTATATTTTAAAATCATAAATGGCTTATCCCAAGAGTTTATCCCCCATTTAAGTTATTTAAAAATCATTTGGTAGGATGATTTGTTATAAAATTTGAGCTTTTATTATACTTTACTTATTACTATTTATAATAACCTATAAAATGAAAATCGTTCACTTACCCATTCCATGCCATAAAACTATTGGCGGCACCTTTGCATTAACATCACAAGTTAGATAAAAAATACTTAATAAAATAAAAAGCCTGGTCTTCATCTTGGATATTTGTTTGGTATTGAAGTATTATTATCAATAATTTTATATCATATTCATGTCTCTTGAATCTTAATTGTAACGACACACGTTGCGCGCGCAGTATGGGTAAAATAATGGCAATGTGATGTGAACATACCAAACCTGAACATAGTCGTACGCAGATTTAATTTCACAAGGAGTTAAATATTTTTATAACAGATAGTTTATATTTTATTTACGGTGGCCTTTGATGGAATTAATTAATAGATTCACGTATCCCTCAACCTTAAATATGGTATAATGTCTCTCCCTTCAAATAATAATTGACGTGTTTTTTCTTTTTTCCAGAAGTTCAAAAGTTATTTGGTGGATAGTTTTATCTGAAAAGCACTGTAATATCTCGAATTTTTCTAATTTTTTTTAAGGTGTTTAAGGTTTTTAATAATAATATTTATTTATATTAAAAACAAACTAATGATAAGTAATTATACTATATACTCGTATATAGGGTCCATGAGTTTTTGTTTCAGCTTTTTAAGCGTTTTTGATTTTTCTCATAATTAATTTTTAATAGATTTTATCCTCTGATTTCTGAAATTAACTTACTCTATCTAATACGAACCATCTCGAATATTTATAATTTTAAATGGTTTTATGCGGATTTATTAGTACATATATATCTATTAGATAGGCGTATATAAGTTAACAAATGACAATAAACATCCTTCAAATATAATAGGAAACCATAATAATGTGCCCATAATAATTATGACATATGTTTGACATTGTTAAATACAGGCGAAATTGACAATTATTTTAAATTAACTTTTTAATATTTTTCAGTTTATTTACAAAATAAATGTAGTATTAAGGGTTTCTCAAAATTCATCATAATATATCTTTTTAACCCCAAAAGGAAAAGAAAGGGAAAAATCTAGTACTGGCAAATCAAGTTTTTCACGTGAAAGAGCATATAATTAAAAACAGTAATAGTAAAAGGTATGATATAAAAGCTAAAGTCATCAGGCACTCTGCAGTTAGCTTGAAGCCTTATAAAATATCATTTAAGGTAAATTATTTAAATATTTTCTATTTCAATTGCATAAAAATGAAATTATGTGATATTTACTTTTTCATATTAAGAGCACGGATCCATCTTTTTCTTTTCTCTAATTCATATGCAATCTTTGGGAACCTATAAAAACTTCCTATTTTTACTATTATTAGCAAATTAAATACGCAACATGTATTTGCACACATTTTTGATAAAATGTATGCGTAAAAAGATTCCATGATTCCAATTTTGTCATATTTCGCCGCTACTCACGCTGGCATCGTTTCAAGGTACTCTACCATGGTCACGCACGGAGCGAATAGAGCACCTGATTCTTCCACGGAACTATTTTTTCAGAACCTGTTAAATTTGTTAGACGACCTGTCCAATAAAAGCAGAAAGATTCTATGCGGTAACTTGAATATTAATTATACTGTTGCTCGTGCTGCCCAATTATCCTTGGTCAATATATTCGAATCGTATGGTTTTACAATGCACGGTAATTCTCCTACAAGAATTACTAAAACAACATCTACCATAATTGATTATATTGTCTCAGATTTCTCACCCCTTGATGTACGCTCTAAAATTATTAATGCAGGACTATCTGATCATGAAGCAGTATATATCAAGTTTAATACTATTAACAAACAGTCCTCGAAAACTCAACGTTTAGGTATGATTTTTTCCGCTCAGAACTTTCGTAAATTCCAAAATTTGTGCTTAACTTCTGGGTGGCACTTTCCCTCTGTGGACGTGGACTATAATTTCAATGATTTTTTAGATAGGCTAGTCTACAATTAAATCAAAACATCACAACCCTGGACTATCAAATGTATTCGCATATCAACCAAGAATATGCGTTTACTACTGTACATCAAGAAATTTGGTACCAACGTCTTTGTCACTGAATATATCTCCAAGTACAGAGGAACCTATCGAAAACTTATCAAAACAGCTAAAAAAATGTATTATTAGAATCTTCTGGAAAGTTCTAAAAATGTTGCAAGAGAAACTTGGTCCATAATAAACGATCTTAGAAAAAAACTAATACAGCTCAAACATTTTCTCTTCCAAACTCTGCAAATCTAAATGAATAGTTTGGTGATGTGAATAAAAATATAAAATCAAATATTTTGCCACAACAAGATCCTATTTTCTATCTCCCCAATTCAAAAAGGTCTCGAATTCATTCTTTATAAGACCAGTTGATAAATCTGAATTGATCCAAATAATCAGTAGTATCAAAAGCAAATTTTCCTGTAGTACTGATGGACTATCCAACAATTTTCTTAAATCTCCCAAAGAATGTGTTGGAAGTCCTGGTCTCACTAATTAACGATTCCTTTGATAAAGGTATGTTTCCAGAGTGCCTAAAGTCAGCCATTATTATTCGTTTTCATAAGGGTGGTGAAAAATCGAATGTCTGCAACTATAGATTTATGTCCTATCCCGTTGAAAACAACATTTTATTACAAAGTCAGTTTGGCTTTTTATCTAATAAATGTACCAGCGATGCTATGTTTTCTGTACTACATGAGGTCTATCAAGCACTAAACAATGATCTTTATACTGCCACTGTTTTTTGTGAATATGCCAAATACTTTTAATTGTGTAAATTACGACATTTTGATAAAAAAAAAATTCTACGGAATTCGAAATATTTCTTTAAATTGGTTCCAATCTTACTTGAGGAATAGGAAACAACTAGTTAGAACAAATGATACTGACTCTAGTCACAAAAGCATTGCATGTGGAGTACCACAAGTTTCAGTACTGGGTCCTCTACATTTCCTTATCTTTATAGATGATATCACTATCTTAAAAATCGATGGTTTTTTTTTTATTTTTGCAGATGATACCAGTATTACCTGGAGGAACTCTAATGTTGCAACTCTTCATGCAATTATAACTTCTGATCTACTTGAAATAAAAATCTCGTCCGACTCTAATTTACTCTCTTTTAACGTGGATAAGGCACTCGCATTATCCTATAAAAGAGCTCTTCAACCCTTGCTTCTTAATAACAGCCAGATCAGTACCGCTGATTCTGTAAAATTTCGTGGTATTTTTATAGACAGCAACCTTAAATGATCGATTCATATCGATTTGTTAAGTAAGAAACTAGCCTCAGCCTGCTATGTAATAAGATCTGTTTCGAAGGAAATCAATTTAGCATCTTCCAAAATAACATATTTTTCTTTGTTCGAGTTTAATCTTCGATATAGAATTCCCTTTTGGGATTCTAGTACAGCTGCCCAATCTGATATTATTTTTAAATTACAAAAAAGAGTAATACGGTATCTTTTTGGCCTCAGTAGAATAACACATTGCAGAAGATACTTCAAAAATCACGGGATTTTAACTTTTCCCTCTTTATATACTCGTTAATTCGTAAACACCTACATGTTTTTCCAGTAAGACCTAATCCTAACTATTCCTTCAGAAATTTAAGCTTTTATGTGTATTTACCGATCCCGACCACTGCGTTAGTAAAGCAATCTAATTATATTCGGCAAAAAAATACATCTCTTTAAGTTCCGTAAATTGACAAAAGCCTATCTATCTGAGAAAGACTATGTTATTCAGTCAGTTCAGTCTAATAGTTTCTTAACGAATAACTAAGAAATTACAGTACGTTTAGGTACAAGCAACTAAAAGTATTTTTATATATATTTCTGTATTATATGCAGCAACTTATTCGTAAAATAGTTCGTAAGGTTTTATTATGCAATTTTCAATTTAGTAAAATTTTGCAATGGATTGTATAATTTATTATCTTTTAAAAAGGAAAAGACAGTTAAGATTTGATTTCACGTACAGGGCGCCTGTGCATCCGCTTATACGTATTTCGGCCTAATAGGCTTCTTCAGAACGGCTTTCACAGTCGCTCTGAACGTGAAAATAAATCTTTTCTGTCTTAGGAAGCAACTCTAACATGGCTTCGTATAGACGCAAATAGCGACATCTGATATAAAAATCTGTAAACTAATTTTCGAAACCAAATTCAGAATTTTGCTTTAATCTGTGCCTTCTAAGAATTGCAAGGCAAAACAGATGTTGATAAAGGTGTTATTATCTTTTATTTTGTTATATTGACGATTTATGTAATTTTAGTAAATTTTAAATTTGTTATTGTTATTTTTTTGACTTTTTGTAAGCTTTGTCCATAAAATTGTACAATTTTTACTGACAATAAAGCATATTTCTCTTCTATTTGAAAGAGGGTTTTTTCTAAATAAAAAAATTATGTATAGTTCGTTTACTTTTGACATTTAACTGTCTTTATTTGAATATCATTATATCTTGCATCTTTCAGAGAGCAGAAAAAGTCCATCGATTTATTAATAATTATTGTTTTTGTCCACTCACATACGAACTCCTTGAGGACGAGTATTATATTTTCGAGGGTAAAATATATTCTATGTGAATGGGAGAATGAAAGAAAAAACAGAAAAACATTTTTTTAAATTTATTTTTAATAAAATTATGTTATATCTAATCAGTCGAATTTTACAAAGAATTATGTACATGGTGTATTTAGGTTTTATATTCTATATTATCCTTTCTAAGGAAAAAATAACAAGCGTATGTTAAGTAGAAGACTCATGTACTCTTCATGCATAAAGGTGAGCTGTAAATCAAGCACTTTTATTATTATAATAAAACCATTTTGATCACAAGCTCACAATCGCTGGTATCTTACAGTTCATCAAACATAGGAAAAGGTTTTTGATTTACCACATTTATTATGCGCGTAACTCGTATCACAAAGAACCGCATAAAGATACGTAAGTATGTTTTTTTGTAATGCTTTTCAATTTAACATTTTTTTTCTTAATTTTAGTTTTAATACAATAATTTTAATCCTGTATTAAACAGTTCTGTTTAAATATTGTTGGATATAGGAATGTAATGTTAAAAACCTGTTTCATCATTATTATTTTAGTAATAAAATAAAAAAACAGATAAAAAGCATATTAGGTTAAGGGTATACTTAGTTTGATGTACATTATCTCTCAGCTTAATTTGCATGCGGATTATTTAGTCTTAAATGATAATATTTGCGAAACAAAACCTTTTCATTAATACTTAAGTATACGATTTGTATACTCCTTTACTAATCTTTGATTTAAATTACACATAGTATAGAAACTACAGAAATTTATCACATATTATGATTCTTGTATTGATAATTATTGCTGTTAGAATCGCACCTATAGTACTGGTTCTAGCCTGCGATTGCTGACCTTAATAAATTTTATCGTGATATGTTTAAAACCGACTTTCCCTACATTTGACGATCTGTATCAATTCTTTCGTTCGAGAAAACTAGTATCGCAGATTTAAATTCCATGTGAATCAAAAATGAATCAAACAGCCATTATGGAGTAATCTTTCCATTCGTCTGGAATATAGGACCTCTCTTTGGTAAGCCGCTCCTTGTGCCTGTAGTACGTTTTGTTAGGGACGCCTTTGGAGCAGACGCTTCTTAGATGTTCTTCATCGGAAGCTGAATATATCTGGTATACGTCCATGTAACACAAAGGTTTCCCGTTCATTGAGGTCGTTGTGTAGAGGTGAATGAAATGGCGTTTATTTTTGGTTTCATTTTGTGACAGACTGCGGTCATCTTGGATAGAGTGGTATCTGGAATTAAAAAATACAGTAAGTGTGTATATTGAAATAATCTACAATAGACAACAATATTTAAATATCTGATTTCACCAGAAATGTAGCAAAGGGCAATAACAGAACTCTTAGATTGGAATGAAATGCTACTACTATAATTATAGATTACATAATACCGGAGAAAGACAACAATAGGACCAACATTAACAAAAAAATCAAACACGGTGACAAAACTACAGAGAAACTTTTTAACAGTAGGCTTTTAGTAGACAATAGACAGGTTTTTGACGTTTTTCTAGTATAAAGGCGAAGTGCATAAGAAAATGCCTAAACAACCATGCAAAGAAAGCGGTTTCAGAAACGGTGAGTCGAGTTCGGATACAATTTTCGCAATAAAAGGAAGACGATCGATTTTATGTGGACATATACATACTTAGTTCAAACTGTAGAGAAAAACGTGCATTAATTAGTGAATTTATGAAACCAACATAGCGTTATAAAGAGTAATGTCTGGAGAAATATCCAAGTATTTGCAATTTCAAACTTTTGGTCATATTTTTTTATAACACTTTTAATTTGTAAAAAACAGTGGTTTTTTATTTATTTTTATTTTCTATCAAATTAACATTTTAAAGTACAATGAGTACGGTATTCTGAAAGTGCATATAATAAGCTTTAATTTGAGCTATGTTACATTAAATTTGACATAATAATTTACACAAAATTAACTATTAAAAATCCAAAAATGTCAATTTTTCGCCATTTTTCACCTCTAAAATAACTTTTGTAAACATTCGTTTATTTATATCAGAAAGCATGTTTTATCTGGTGGGCTCATTTTTGTAGAAATGCCCTCCTCTTTTTTGTAAATATTATAGCTGTTTCTGTTTTCTCTTTTATATAGTAGACATAACTTATATACCAGATACGTACTGGTTTTTTTCCATACTAATAAGTTTGTGGAATCCTACTCAATTTTCATTTAAAGATTATACAAAAATTTATCATATGTAAAATAAAGATGAGTAATTAAAGAGAAATGTTAATAGTCACTAAAGTTTTAATCACACCAAAAAACAAAAAATTCGTTAATTATCACAAAATTTTCCGCTTCCCCAGACAAAAAAAACGAAATTAGTCCATATTTAACGAAGATATGATAATTTTTCCGAGCGCCGTGGATTTAAATTCCGAATTTCCCCCACCATCAAGCCAATTCAGCTACTCAAAAAAACAGTCAACTTTACTTGCAAAAGTTGCCCCTACTTCAAAGCAATAAATAAGGGGTTGAAACATTTTTAATCAAATATTTTTATTTCTACATAAAAATAAAATCGACAAAGAATAGAATCTGTTTAGAATTAGATCTCTATCTGTTTTACAAAAAAAGTTCCGGCCCTGGAAAATTTATGAACTTTTAATTAAGAATTTTTAAAAATAAATCAAAGTATCTCGAAAACGAATTGATCGATCGGATCTTACAAAGTCTCATTCGATTTATAATTAAAAGAGCTAAACTATATTGATTATTGCATAAAAAATTATTTCAAAAACTAAAAATGGAGAAAATTGACATTTTTGGATATTCAGTTATTAATTTTGCATAAACCATTAGGTCAAATTTAATGAAGCATAGCTAAAATTAAAGCTTGTTTATGTATTTTCATAATTTTTTACAGTAAACTCTCTCTTAACGGACACCTCTTTGGCCGGACACCTCATCTATACGGACGGTTTTTAAAGTAAAAATTATTCTGAGATATATGAACTTGTACCCTTCAACTCTCTTCAATGGACAGTCTCAACAACGGACAAAGACAGTAAATGATAACATTTTTTTTCCAAATATTTCTTTCAAAAACTATCTCACAAAGCAAAGCTTTCCCTTTGGCCATATTGAAGGATATGTGGGAAATTATCTGGTATGAAATCCAAACAGATGTACTGGCTAAATATGACTCTAGTCAGACCTATGATTACGTATGGCGCACTAATATACCTAATAGGACTAAATGCCAACAAAAGACGAGCAGAGAGAATCTGGTGTTTACTGGAAGAAAAAGTGTTAAACCGTGTTAGGGGAACCTTATGTGTATGTGGAGAGATGGCATTAAACAAAGAATCTTTGTGCCACAAAAAATAGGGGAACCTTAAAAACGAAATTTTATTTTGTAACTTCAACACAGCAACTTGTTAAAAGTTAAAAGTTAAAATTAGAATGTATTTATTTTTAACCTTACAAAGCGTTGAATAATTTATATACCCCAGTCAAGGAAGACAGCTGAAAAAATCTTATACAGGTATTTTAAGGTTCTAAAAGGTATATGAGGGGTTTCTGATGACAATTCCATGAAGAAGTACAGCTAATTTTAAGGTATATTAAAAAAACTTCAATATTTTATTAACTTTGTTAAACATTTTGAAAAAGGACTGACTTTTTAGCTTATAAAAACTTATAATAACTTTGATTTTTTTTATGAGACACGCTTGTAAGTTAGCTCAATGAAAAGCTAGTGAATGAACAGAAGCCTCTATGGAAAATTAACATTTTTGGACATTCAATTATTAATTTTGCAGAAACAATTAGGTCAAATTTAATGTAGCATAGCTCAAATTAAAGCTTGTTTATGTATTTTCATAATTTTGTACAGTAAACTATCTCTTAAAGGACACCTCTTTTGGCCGGACACCTCCTCTACACCTTAAAGGTACCTTAAAAATGAAGACTCAAAGAATCGATTGCCATTTACAAAATACCTCTAGAGTGACTGTTTCTGCAAATGCAGTTGTTTAAATAATCGCGATCCGGGACAAACTAATTTAAAAACATACATATATTATAAACTATTGGTCGAACTGTTTGAAATTTAATACACTCTAATAACTCATTAACTGTCACAATTTTGAGTAGTTATACTACATGCCGTTGTGCAAAAAACAAAGTATTATTTATAAATTACTGCAACTGCAAAAATAATTTTTGCAATTATCTCGATCACTTCTTTTTGTATTTTAATTTGAAAACTCTCACAATTAAAGAACTTTTTATGATCTATAACTTTTATTTCAATTATTTTTCTCTAAAATGTATAAGAAACGTTTTATAGGCAAAAAAATATATTTTTCAGTTTTAGGATTGTTAAAAAAACAAAGCAAAATCAACTGTACGTCTTCAAGGATTTCAAATATCTGTATAAGATTTTTACGTGAAATCAATGATGTTTTAAACAATATTTTGTCACACGTTATAAAAGTTTTATGTAGACTTTATCGCATATTTTTATTTTCATATTAATTATAATTACGTCTCACAATTGGCAATAACCTTAATTAAAACACTGGAATGCGCTTATTGTATCTTTATGGTAATGTTGACTGATTCTGCATACCAAGCAGTTTATTATCTGAAAACAGTACCAGATGCACTTGTCGTAAACAAAATTGTTTACAAACAAATAAGCGCACTTTTACGTAATAGAAAAATATCAAAAAAATTGCAAAATGTGCTTTATTATTGTTAACAATTGAGTACTAATTGCCACATTCGTATATTCTACAATTTACATCATACAATATAAATTGTTTCAGGCTAATCTATTTTTTGTTTCTGTTACTATTGCGTAATATAACTGCAAGGACTTCCGTCATTTTCAATTTTTTGTAGAATTCGGTTAATCTTAAAATTATATTTTTCTGCTTTTATTGTTCGGCAAATGTTAGTGAGCCTTTAAATTATATTTTTTTGGTTTTACCAGGAATAAAAATTGATTGCAAAACAATACTATAAAGAGATAATCTGATAATACCTATAAATCTGATAATAAATAAGCAGATATAGAAACAATAATATGTAAATAAGTTCATAAGAATAATACTTAATAATATATCTCTTTATTATGAGGTCATGCTATTTGTTTAAAATATTGTCACTAACCAAACAGCATTGGTAACGCATTTTTAGCGGCAAAGTCTTACACTAACTTCAGATTATTCTATCAATTTTAAATATAAAACTTCCCTTGTCGTTTCTACATATTTGCTATATATGAATTGGCTAAATATCAATTCATGTTAATGGTCAAGAAGAATACTAAAGTCAACAAGGTGTAAGTAAATATTATATAGTAAACAATTTTATTTAAAAAATCCTTTATAAAAGGTATAAATATTCTAAAAAAAACCCTTTGGTCTACATCACAGAATATTTTCGGAATAAAAATTTCATCATCAGTTCTGTTACGAGGTGAATACATGAGTGAAGGCACTAAATATATGGGTAAAACCCTTTAAATGATATCAAAGATATATATTACATCGTTGCTGATAAATTCATATAATATGACAAGACTCCTAATTGGGGTTGCTGACCTTGAGACGTAGTCTCTCTATGGGCACTAGGTAGCCAGGTCACAACTGCAATAATTTAAGTTGTTACCATTATGTCGAAAAGTTATTGAGATATTGAACAAAAACAATTTCTATATAACCAATTATCGCAAGATTTTACGATCGCGCTTTTATCGCATACGTACGACCTCAAATATTGAATTTAGCAAAAAATGAAATATATTAAGATACTTCCCCCCTTCACTTTAACTATTTTCCCCCTTAACTCAAAAAAAAATATCGACAGCACGAAAAAAAAATGTAGAAAATCATATTTGCAACAAATTAAAGTCTTACCATTTTTGTCCTACTAAACCTATTGTTTGTATATTTAGAGAAGGCATACGATACGGTACCTTTGAAAAAACTGTTTCAAACATTGACGAAAGTAGGTCTCAGTAGAGAATATGTGGATGCTATCGCAAATATATACAAAAATGCAAGAAGTGTCGTTTAAGAAGGAAACTTTATAATCTGAACCATTTCCAATAACAAAGGGGCTTAAACAAGGATGGTGTCTATCTCCGACCTTATTTAAATTATATATTCAATCATCGCTAGAGCAGTGGAGGAAACAAGTATCCGCAATGGGAATAGACATAGGCGATGGTAAATGTCTAACAACTTTATTTTTCGTAGATGATCAGGTAGTCGTAGCGAATGAAGAGGAAAACATGGACTACATGTTTAGAAAAATAAAGAAAGAATATGAAAAACGACGCCTCAATATGAATATGTCAAAGACAGGGTATCTTAAAATAGGAGATGATGAAGAAGATCCAGAGTTAGAAATTAGAAACACAAAAACATGTAATGAATATAAATATCTCGGATCTATAATATCTAAAGAAGGCACTACCAAAAGAGATATCGAAAACAGAATGCAGCAGGGAAAAAAAGTGGTAAACATTCTAAACTCTCTACTATGGTGTAAAGATATTAGACAAGAAACGAAATTGACAATCTATCGAACCGTGATAGAGCCTATTATGACTTATCGGGCAGAAGTTTGGCAGATCCCGAAAAAAGATAGAAAAAGAATAGAAGTATTAGAAATGAAATTTGGAAGAAGTAGCAATTTGGAAAAATTCTATCATAACAATACACACAAAACTAAGTCTGGTAAGGGCGCTCATTTTTCCCATAGCGACATATGCATCCAAAACGTGGACCTTAAAGAAAGCGGATAAAAATAAACTGGACGCTTTTGAAATGTGGGTATACCGCCGCATGTTGGGAATATCCTGGATTGATCATCGCACGAACGTATCGATATTAGAACAACTTAAACTAAAGGATAGATTGCTTAAACAAATACAACAGAGATATTTGCAGTATTTTGGACACATTGCTAGAAGAACAGGTACGATGGAAAAACTGATCGAGGGTAGAGTTGAAGGAAAGAGACCTAGGGGAAGATCTCCAAGCCGTTGGGTAAATCAAACAAAAATACCGATTAACCAAGGGTTACATGAAGCCGAACAACTAGCCCAGGACAGAGAACGATGGAGAGAAATCGTGAAAAAACTGTAAAGGCCTGATGGTGTCACCACATCCCAAAAGGGATTAGGAGTGAGGAGGAGCAGGAGTAGAAATGACTTTTCTAAGGAGAGCGTGTGGTGTATCCAAAAAAGATCATATCAGGAATGAAGATATTAGAAGGATGACAAATAGTGTATATTCCAGTGTAGACAGAATTGAAACGAGGCAACTAGTGTGGTATGGTCACGTGAAGCGAGTGAATGAAGATAGATGGCCAAAAAAAGCTTTAAATTACATACCCCAAACTATGAAGAAGAAGGGGAAGGCCTTCAGTTGCCTGGGAAGAAAATGTATGGCACGTAATGAGAGATTATATATATATATATATATATATATATATATATATATATATATATATATACCAGATTAAGATATATATATATATATATATATATACCATTTTTGTCGAAAAGTTGAATATGGCGGAGAGATTCAGCAAAAACTGTTCTCGTGTACATTAAAGATGGCGGCTAACGCAACGGTGGGATTCAGTCGCGATTTTAAATTTACACTGTGTAATATTGACCCCCTTGAAGGTTATAATAATAAAATTTCAGATAGCTCGCCATGCAAATTCAGGCATTTTTTTCGACTAAATCGAAATACCGGTTTAAAATATATTAAAGGAGGTAAGAATATATGAAACAGTCAAAAAAGAATTATTCCAACAGCAAAAGATGGTGGGAAGAGGTTATGTAGAAACAAAACAGTAGAAAGTATTCGAAAAGACAGGTAATTACCAAAGTAAAATGAAGAGTATCCTGCAGCTTTTGGCATTAATGAGATAAGATTTGCATCTATTTCCATAAAATATTACAGAATATATTCTTCCTCTAAACAATTAAGATAAGCTTTTTTAATAAAACTCCTAAAATAAAATACTGAGATGATATCTTACAAAAATATCTGTATTTTTCTATAGTTCTTACAGTCCTTATGTCTGCGAAAATGGTTGCGTTTCGATTTAATTTGAGCTTCTTACCACTCCCTGACACGTGTTTCTGGGTCTTCCCGTCATCAGAGAGAGCTTGTAAGAAAACTCAAACTAAACCAAAACGCACCGGCTACTCGGCAATTATAGACAAAATAATTACCAGAGTATGCTACTAGAGACATCTAGTGATGAAAGATGAAGTTAAATGTGTCGATAGCAATTAAGCGTGATAGCGTGAGTATACAATTTACTTTAATTGCTATCGACACATTTAACTTCGTCCTTATGTCTCCTTAATCATCGTTATATCACGCTCTCCTTACATGCATTGGGCATCCTTTCTTCCTCATATAGTCTACTTATCATTTGCCACAACACAGCGATCCCTTCCTCTCCCAGAGACTTTCAAACCTCCATAGGTATTTCATCAGATCCTACTGCCTTATCATTCTTCATCCTATTTAAAGCCTCGACAAACTCATCTCTTGTTATCCCCGGTATTACATCGGCGGAATCGGGTCCGGCATCTTTCTTGCAACTTTTTTAAGCACTCATACCATCTTTGCTTTATTTCAACATTGGATCTTAACACTCTTCCATCTACACTCTCAATCTGCCGCACGTAAGTAAAGTACTTTGATGACTTGTCTCTTGCTTTAACAATACTGTATAACCTCTTTATATCTACAGTACATAATACAACATGTATACAATGCATGTGAAAGGTACGGACTTGCAAATGAATCTCAACAAAACGAAATCAATGATATTCTCAAAAAAAAACCAAAAAATGTAGATAACCTGGTCATCAATAATACAACGATCGAAAGAGTAACAACATATAAATATTTAGGAACGTGGCTAACCGAAGATGGAGATCAAACAAAAGAAATCAGATCTAGAATAGAAATGGCAAGAAACACGTTCATAAAATTGAAGAACTTACTTTGCAACCGTAACCTTAATCTAGAGATCCGCACAAGAATGCTACGTCGTTACGTTTTTTCTACTTTACTATACGGCATGGAAGCGTGGACAATAAAACAGTCTGAAATTAAAAAATTAAACTCCTTTGAGATGTGGTGCTACAGGAGAATTTACAGAATATCGTGGACTGAAAAATTAACTAATATAGAGGTGTTACAAAGAATGAAGAAAGAATGTGAAGTCATAAAAACTGTGAAAATTAGAAAGATTTAATATCTGGAGATATTGGCTTCTTATCTGGCGATGATGGCTTCTCGCCCCTCATATAATGAGGGGCGAGATGCTTAGATTAATTATGCAAGGGAAAATACAAGGGAAGAGAAACCCAGGACGACGCAAAATATCCTGGCTAAGAAATTTGAGAGAGTGGTTCGGTTGCAGCTCATTAGAATTATTCAGAAGCACGGCCAATAAAATTAAAATAGCGATGATGATTTCTAACCTCCGATAGGAGAAGGACCCTGAAAAAGAATAACCCCTTTATTCCCTCGCAGACGATCGTTCCTTAGCAGTAGTTTACTATCTTCTATCATTATCTTGCTCTCTTTTAGACCTATTTATAACCTCTTTTTCCTCCCTAACCTTATGTTGCACTTCATTGTTCGACCACCAAAACGGAAAAGACTCCAAAATTCTTCCTTTTTCTGTTCCTCACTCCCTACCTTTGGGGCGTAAGCACATATGATATTCTCATTGGTATGGCCTATATTTAGTTAAACCCCCATTATTTTATCCCTGCTTCTAGTTACACTTACTAGATGTTCCCAATGACACCCACACTCTATCCATTTTGCATCCATCTCCAAGATCTCTCGATATATTACCTTTCCAACGAGTTTCTTGAATACAAAGTACACCAATCCTTCTTCTTTGCTTGAAATCGGTAATCTCTCTTCCTTTACCTGTCATAATTCTGACTTTGAATGTTGCAATCCTCATGCCCTTCCTGACTTAAACCCAGTTACTACTATTAAAAATGTCTGCATTAATACGGAAAATAAAGTCAAATATATGAAGTAAACTTTGCCTATTCATTTATTTAAAATTAGTCCACTATCATAAAGTAAAAATGACTTTTTTTATCTTTGTATACAATATTGTTATTTTACAAATAGATATGAATAATTTGTTTATAATTGGATTTTATCATGGACAGCGTTATCGTATCTGGTAAATTCCTTTCGATTTTTATATGGCTTTAAAAGAAAATGAGACATTATTCCAACTGCTATTGTAAAATTGTTTGAAAGATTTTTTTAATAACAGATAATATTTATTATTTAACTAATAGAAATAGTAATCCTAAAATTTAATATTTTACTTAACTATTATACATTAAATGGGCAGGATTAGGCTTATTTGATACTTCTGATCTTGACAATTAATCAGCCATATCAAATACTTTTACCAATTATAATAATTATAAGATAAACAAAAAGAAAAAGTAATGTCTGGCGCAAATTAATTGAACCAAATATTTACTCCGCATTACCACTTTGTGGAGTCACCTTTCCGATTTTAAACAGCCTCAGTTCTCTTTGGCATAATGCCTACTAATATTTGGCAGTAATCTGCTTAAACGTTATTCCAAATTTCCCGAACTTTACCCTTTAATTCAGGGATTTTGCGAACTGTTATAGTTAGAAGTACATGTTCATCTGATGCCAAAGAGACTCGATAGGTGATAGATCAGGACAACTAGAAGACCATTTTAAAAGAGGAATATTTATTTCTGCAATCACAATGTAGCGTATTTCGTTGTAGGCCAAACTATACCATCTGATTGAAATATAAATTCCCCATCTGAAAATTGAACCTTATTAATAGAGGGGAATAATTCTTGGGTGGAGAAGATTCGAAACCCCATAATACTAGAACGTCTCAGCAAGACTACTTAGATTATAAAAAGCATCAAGAAGAGAAAGCTGGAGTACTTCGGACGTGTAATGAGAGGTCCCAAATATATATTCTTCTTCTTCTTCTTCTTTTGCTTCTTCTTCTTCCTCTTTATAATCAATTCTGCTTGTTCATTGGCGGATTAATATCTCTATGGAAGATTGTCACTCCATCTTTTGCACGTTCGTCCGATATTTCTTCTGTCAATTGGTGACTTATCTCTTGCTATTTTGACGACACGGGTCTCCCCCATTATGCTTATGTGGTTATTATATTCTTTTTTTCTATTTTGTGTCCACTCATTTATACAATGTACGTTAC
Organism: Diabrotica undecimpunctata; assembly: GCF_040954645.1. Classification (NCBI taxonomy): domain Eukaryota; kingdom Metazoa; phylum Arthropoda; class Insecta; order Coleoptera; family Chrysomelidae; genus Diabrotica; species Diabrotica undecimpunctata. The sequence goes on from NC_092810.1 coordinate 134,311,288, forward strand.
ATTTTCTTCTAATGTCTTCACTTCTCTTCAGATCTTTCTATTTCCTGTAATTTTTCTCAGTACTCTTATCTCTGCTATTTCCAGTAGCCTTTGCGTTGTGGCTATGTCGGTTCTTGTTTCTGAGGCATGTCATTATTGGTCTTACACTAGCTTTATAAATTCTTGACTTCATTTCAGTGTTAATGTATCTATTTCGCCATATAGTGTTATTAAAGCATCCTGGCAGTTTATTTGCTTTTTGTACTTGATCTATCATTTCTTTGTCCAGGTCTCCATAGCTACACAGTGTAATTCCCAGGTATTTTATTTTCATTAGTTGTTCAATACTGATGCCATTAATTTTACATCTGGTTGGTTTTTTGCTGACTACTATTGTTTTAGTTTTCTGAGATGAAATTGTCATATTAAATTCTTTTGCTCTTCTGTTAAATCTAAGGACCAGTCTTTGCAGACTATCTTCATCTTGGGCTATCAATATTGCGTCATCTGCGTAAAAGCGTATTTTGATTTCTTTGTTTTCCATTCTGTATCCTCTTCCTTTGTTAACGGTTTTGAAGATTTCATTAATGAGTAAATTGAAGATCATGGGGTTCAATGAATCCCCTTGTCTTATTCCGCTGCCTATTTCTATAGGTGCTGTAAGTTGTTCATCTATTCTGACTTCCATTTTGTTGTTTTGGTAGATGTTTTTGATAGTTTTTATAATATTTAGGGGAGCTTCTCTATTATACAGTACATGGATTATATCTTTGAGCCTTACTTTGTCAAACGCTTTTTTTAGGTCAATCAGACACAGAAATGCTAGTCTAGTGATTTCTCAGTAATTTGTAAAATGTACTTGTTAAATTTTATTTGTAGTTCTGCTTTTTTCGGTTATTATTTTTTGGAATAGGTTTCTTATGGAGTCGTCCTGTAAGCTTTCGACTTATATTATTTCAAATATAGATTGCTACAAAATATTATGCAAGGGAAAATAGCAGGCAAACGCAGTCCAAGACGAAGAAAGACTTCATGGTTGATGAACTTGCGAGATTGATGGTATTGATACAAGCATGCTATTCAGAGTGACAGTGAATGAAATTAAGATAGCTATGATGATAACCAACGTTCTGAAAGGACATGGTACATAAATACATAATTCTTTATGTAAAATATTTTGGCACTTCATAACATTGACTGTATCATCAATGAAACAAAGATGCCCAACTCCTTAAGCGGATATACAACCTTAGATCCATCACAGCTGAGGGAACTTAACCTTTCTTTTAAGGCAATATTTCTAGGGAAATCCTCACTTAATGGGATAAGAATATACACAATATCTTGAATGAAAAGGTTAATGTATGGACAGGAACTGTTAGAAATATCATAGGTCCCTTTTCCATTGATGAGAATTTGAATGGTGATAATTATTTAGTACTTTTTCAAAATAATGTGATACCAACTCTGACAATCTTATATCCTGATCCAGCAAATCCACAAGTTCTAGCGCTCTACCGATCGATCGATGGAACGGCTAGCGGATCGCCCGATCTGACGCCATTAGACTTTTTCTTATTGGAATATGTCAAAAATTTTGCTTACAAATCCAAACCTCTTGTCAATACACTGTCAATAATCACAAAAAAGATTAAAATCCTACACGGCTTTCCCTGACAGTTGATAACTTAGAAAAAGTAGATAGCTTTATCTATTTAGGAGTCAACATCACAAAGAATAAAATTGATGATGCAGAGCTTAGCAGAAGAATCATCCTAGGCAATATCTCTTTGGCAGTCGATAGTGGTGTAGAATCGCTATAGACCGTAACGAATGGAGAGGTTCTTTGAGGGAGGCCAGTGCTCGAATTAAAAATAAGTGTTAAAAGAACAGAAGAAGATTTCATACATACAGAATCAGAAATAGTAAAATGTTCAAAATTACTTTTATAAACACAATAAAGGAAAATAATTGGCCTTATACGAATATTTATCCCGGATAAATCATAATTGGCAAGTGAAGAGAATATGGGAGGCAAAACCAATAGGGAAAAGTAGAAGAGGACGTCCTGTTAAAGCCTGGAACAGTATATGAAAGAAATATTCAAAAGTGGGTGCAAATCATGGCAAGAACAAATCAATACGCACAGAATAGAAAAGAATGGAGAACATTTACGAAAACTTCAATAAATTATGTACATAATTGTATTCTTTTGATGTCCCTTATACACGACGATAATTCAATAACTGTTTCCGAAAATGCCAAGAGACATTTTTGTTTGGCAACAGTGATCACCTGGAAAACAGTCCCACCCAAAAATACCGAACTTTAGAAATAATTTGCTGAATTTTTTGGCATCATATTTGTGCCGTTTACTTATAACTTTTCGAATCTATGACGTCTAATCATTATTCTCTTGCTACTATTTTATTTGCAGAGACTTCCTATACGATACCAACGTGAATTTAACTTTTAACGTGTTCCGACGACGCAACAAATGAAATAACGATTGAAACTCTTTTCTATAATCCAATTATTATTGGATTATAACGAAGCCACAAAAAGAAAAAGTTTTTTTACAGAAAACATCTTAAAAGAAAAGCATCCTAGCTATTTTCATACCATACTTAAAATTAATAAACTAGTAACTCAATTATATACAGCTTTAAATTTAACCCACGCTCTTGCATGTGAAAAATAATTTTAAAATGGACTTAGTATTTAGTATTTAAGTCGTTTACTGTGCAACTGACGTAAACGATACAATGTGTCATAGATTGTCGTTCAAAAAGTTCAAGCTATGAAATGGAGGTAGTTACGAGTATTTCGTTTTTTTTGCTATACCTTAACATTTGTTACTTTCAATTAAATAATTTCTTTTAATTATTATAGCTATTTCTGATTCTGATTTCTGGGCACAGTCGCACCCAGGGGGGTTTTGGGGGTTAAAACCTCCCTCCAGGGCATGCAAAGTAAAAAGTATTTAAGAATAGTAGGAAAATGTAACTTGTCTTTCACACACAATACAAAAAATCTAAAATGCTAATTTAATAATGAAATAACCTGTAACGACCTGCACATGTGAAAGGTTATTTTCATTGCTGAAGACACTACTAAAGACTTATTTAAGAAATTGTATTAGCGAAGATAGACTAAATGGTTTAGCTTTGATGTTTATCCATCACGGCATTCAAATAGATGATGAAGAGGTAATAAACCATATGCTCTAAAGCAACGCCGTTTAGAAATTTTATTATAAATTGAATTTGTTTACAAATTATTATTTAAATACAGTTTAGAATTTAAGTTAATATTTTTCATTGTATTTAGATACAGATACCTAATATTAGGCTCATGATAAGAGTAGACAGAACGAGTCTGTTGTGAGTAGCATGCGCTTACATGACTGTATCTGCGGCGGCCTTGTGGACTATCACGGGTTGTGTTCCTCTGCAAGTGTTGAAAGGAGACAATCTGTATGAGAAAAGGGAGCATTTGACAACGGCCATAAAAAAAGAAGAAAGGGAAACATCAATGGAAAAATGGCAAGAAGAATGGAGCAACACGGAAGATGTTACCCAGTGGACCAAAATGCTAATACCAAGCCTAAGGAACTGGTAGATTGTCTGTTTTAGGGCGTATCTTCATAGGTTGAGAAAGAGAGATACAGATAAATGCCTTTATTGGGAAGATTCTGATACTGTTACTCACACAATGCTAGAATGTAATAGATGTATAGTGGAGAGAAACAGAAAGTATAGAGAAATAGGTATGAATCCTAGAGAGATGATCGTGAAGATGACGGGAAGTAAGGAGGGATGGAATAGTGTTCACAATTACATCCGAACAGTAATTAAAAAGAAAGAAGAAGAGAAATACCAACCGGACCAACAATAGAGACAAGATCTAGATAAGAGATGGGAGTGTTCTCAAAATATCGTCATCCGTACAGCGGTCATCCCAATTTCGGAGTATGGTACGTGCGACAGTCAACTGCGCACACACAAGTAGGAGAGAATGGTTTTAGTTGATGGGCAGGATAACAGATACCTAAACCTTTGGGATTGCTATCTTTAGTACTTTAAATTAAACTAAAACTTAAATTTTAAGAACTCAAAATAGAGGTAACATAAATAATTGGCGACAACTATATCCATAGTCTTTTCTTGCCGATGATCAAATAATTTTAGCCGAAGACAAAGACGGCATCGTCTACTTGATAAAAAAGTTGGAAGAAGAATTTAGAAGCCAGGGTTTGTTAATTAATTATAAAAAAAGTTTTAAAACAGATACAATAAATAAAAAGAGGAATGAAAGACAATAACAACAACTACAATCGGTTATATGGAGCGACGATATTACAAAAAAAACTAAACGCCAAATGGTTAAGAGAATAGTTAAAAATAAATTGAAAACAAAATAAATGCACTGGAAGTGATGCTTTGCAAAATAAACTGCAGATTAACAATTATGGACAAAGTAAGAAATGAACTGATTAGAGAACCAATGAATATAAAGGAGACACTAAATGACGAAGTATAAAAACGAAAATTACTCTGGTATGGAACAAAAATGGACAAAAGGGACCTGTTTGAAGAAGATATTTATGACAACAATAAATGGCGATTGGCATGTGGTAAACGGCAAACGAAATATGCTGTGTGAAGCCATGGATAAATGGGAAAGTATTTCTGATTTAGCAATATCATAATTTGTGCGAAATCATATTTCCAGAAGAAACTTATAATTGGTAAAACTTAAAAAAAGAAGTTGGTAATTAAATAAATCTTGTATGCCTCAGCAACAAGCCCAATAAGGAACTGCTAAAATAGATATTTCATCGATAACGAGCTGCTACGAAATTGTTCTTAGTGTATCATTCAATTTTAAATGACTAAGCTGCCAGGAAACATTTACGTGAAAGTACCTCTATCTCCTGTATCTTAATTACATACATTTTCTACAGTGTTAGCGTAAACCAAAAAGAAATACTTTATTGTAGAATTTTTTAAAAGACTTATTAAGTGATAATTTTATTTTTTTTTTTAGAGATAAACGTCCTAGTTCCTAAGAGGTCCAGCATAGTGGGCTTTTCATTGATATTGTTTAAAGTATATGATCTTTGTCATTGTTGGCAGTTCAATGAAAGGTCAATGTTAAGTATATCGCTTCGTGACCGAGTTAGAAATGAAGACTTAAGACGAAGAACAGGAGTTAACGATGTGATTTCTCGAATTGACACACTGATATAGAACTGGGACGGACACGTGGCCCGAAACAGTGATGAAAGGTGTAAGAAGAGATTGATTGAGTGGAGGTCGAGGTTAGACAAAAGAAGTAGAGGAAGACCCCTTACTCGTTGGACTGACGATCTGAAGATAATGTCAAGAAATTGGATGAAAAGTGCACAATGGACAAAAATGAGGGATACCTATGTTCAGCAGTGTACGCAAAGGGCTGGGAGTGATGATGATGATGTATTCAAGGCAACAATCTTAAAAACATATCCTCGGGTAAACTTATCTACTCTCCTACTATCAGAAATAAAATACCAAATCTGTTAGATTTTGGTGACCATGGGTTTACCAAACAACCACTTGAGGGCTTCTGCTTGTTATGATTTGTCTTCTGACCATTCTCCTATTTTAATACAAGTATGTTCAGAAATTATTCACAAAAGAATACCATCTGCTACGTTAACAGAATACCTTAACCAATCCATACAAGAAGCTGCATGGGAATCAATAACAATCAAGTAAATAGACCGATTTCTCATAAACTACCCAATAAAATCAAACCAAATTATATAGAGAAACGAATATTAAGACGTAGATGGCAGCTGACGAGAGCACTAAAAGACAAGACCAGTCTGAATAGAGCTACAGCACAGTTAAAAGCGTTATTTAATAACCACAAAAACAATGGTTAACATTCTTATCTCAGACATCTTTCGCCTACAGTTACCGAGTGTTCACTCTGGAAAGCAACCAGGCAAATAGAACGTCCTCAATTCTCCAACCCCTAAATCCGCACTGAAGATGGCGCATGGGCAATAAGCAATAAAGAGAAAGCCGAGATTTTCGGTGAACATCTTGTAACGGTTTTCCAACGTTTCCCAGCAGACGAACGTATTAATATAGATAATGAAACCCGTTACACAACTGTATAATGCCGTTTTAAGAACAGGACATTTTCCTTTAGTTTGGAAATTAGCCCAAATAATATTAATTACAAAACCAGGAGAATCCTTGGAAGAAATAGGGTCCTACACACCTATTAGCCTGCTCCCTGTTGTCTTGGGATATAATGAAAAGACTACTGTTATCCAGAATAGAGCTAATTTTAATTGACAAACAAATAATACCCCATCACCAGTTTGCCTTTCGGCCACAGCACACTACCACTACAAACATTTACCGGGTTTACCAGCAAATACACTAATCGCTGGAAAACAAAAAATTTTGTTCGGGAATGTTCTTAGACATCCCCAGGCATTTGACAAAGTCTGGCATAATGGCCTTTTATACAAATTGGACCAGTGCTATACCTGATATTTACTGCGGAGTTATCTACATCAACAGAAGTCCCAATAGCAACTTATAACACAGCAGTAATCTCTTCTCATGAAGACCCACACGTAACACAACACAGACTACAGGCTAACCTAAATGCAATACAAACTTGGCTAAAAATGTGGCGGTTATGAGCCAACGGAACAAAATCTGCGCAGGTAACATTTACAAACAGCGAGGAAACTGTTCTCCGGTATCGTTAAACGGTCATCATCTGCCATAGAAAGGCGACATAAAATACTTGTATGTATTTGGATCGCAGGCTTACATGGAGAAAACACATCTTTACCAAGCAAAAACAGCTGAGCCTTAAACTCAACAGACTGTATTGGTTAATAGGCTGGAAGTCAAAACCGTTAATCGACAACAAACATTTAACATATAAAGTTATTTTAAAACCCATTTGGAGCTATGAAATTCAACGATGATGGGCAGCAACTAAATCCAGTATTGACATTATTGAGAGATTACATTCGAAAGTCCTCCGAATGATAACCAATGACAGGAAATTGTCAATGGACAATTTTCTACACTACATTTTTTCTTTATTAATATTTATATTGTTAAATATTGTCAGACAATTTACTTATTGTAATTATATTATAGATTATAAATATATTGGAATGTTAAATAAAAAAAATAAGCCCCAAAGTCCTGGTCAAATTTACGGATATCAAAAAAATCAATTCAATGAAGACAAAAGGAAAGTTAAATATTTTCAGCAACTATGCATCAAAATAGAAGTCAGATTAGAAAACTCAATTGGTAAAAGTTGTTATTATCTTATTAAAAATTGTAGTTTTCTGCGTGTTTTTTTTTAAATAGTTAACATTAAACATTATTTAACAACATGGACGAAAAATATATATATATACATTTAATTAGGAAATAATTGAACTAATAAATTGCCACATTTGTCTTAATTAGAAAAATAAAACAGTCGCAATGTTATAAACATCTTAAATCATTCATTAGATGTTGCAATTATTATTTAAAATGTTTGATAAGAATATTTTCATACAAAGATTTTCTGTGACTAACTTGTTCTGTTACTAAATTAAGAGATGATCTCAAATTTTTATTGTTAATTGTGATATCAGTATTTTATAATGTAACAGCTTATTTCAAATTTTACGTACTAAAACGCAGTTGAAGTTAAGTGATGTATGTGAGAATATATTAATAAAAATGGCATAAATTAGAATTATTATCTTTCGATACAGATTTTTCTTTTGTTCACTTTATTTAGGCAAATTATTATTCTTTAATGTTGCTCCATGTATTTTGTTGAAATATTGAGCCTTTAGTTTGTCCTGTTGATAACATTTATATAGAATTCCACTAATGCTTCGATTCCATTCTTGTTTTTTAACTTTAACCATGCAAATTTATGTTGTCTATTCTGGGTTTCTGATTTGATTTTCTTACTCATTATTCTCCATATCGTATTGTTTTTGTCTACTTGTTTTTATCACTTCTTGCTTAATATTATTGTCATTTTGTAAACCGATTATGAAGCACTTAATTTTCTCTCTTGGTCTACCATTTGGTTTTCAACTTAGAGTTTGCATCTTTCATGTTTTAATACTAGAAACTTCAGCGATCATCGAAACCAAAGACGTTTGATCGAGAGTTGCTCGATCCCTAACCATTCTTTTTTCATTAAACTGGGTTAAAGTAAGTTACTGAATCGTGAGTCTAAGCTAAGAATCTACAAAACAGTAATTAGACCAGTGGTCACATATAGATGTGAAACGTGGACCCTCTCAACCACTGATGAAAATCAACTAAGAATATCTGAGCGCAAAATACTAAGGAAGATATTTGGACCAACCTAATGCAGCGATGGTTCGTGGAGAATTAAAATGAACCACGAGCTGGATGAACTAATGCAGAGAGCAGATATGGTAAGATTTGTAAAGTCACAAAGACTAAACTGGCTTGGTCACCTAGAAAGAATGCCAGATAATCGAGCTGTAAAAGTAGCCCCAAGGAAACAGAACAAGAGGAAGGCCCCGTAAAAGATGGATAGACGACGTAGAGAGGGATCTTAAAACCATGAACATCAGGCAGTGGCGAAGGAAAGTATCCGACAGGGCAGAATGGAAGAATATTGTTAAGCAAGCCAAGGCTCACAAAGGGTTGTAGCGCCATTAAAAGAAGAAGAAGAAGGGTTAAAGTGTTGATATGGTCGATGCAAGATCGTCCAACTCAAATTACTGCTGTTGTCCCAGCTCCAGTATTTTTATTATTCTTATTTTCCCTAGTTATTTTATGTAGTAGCTTTATTTTTTCCCCATAATTTTTGTTTACTGTTTAATATAAATACTGTTTTATAAATCCTAGTTATCTACCATTCATTAAAAAATTATTCTTAATTAACCATCATTCCGCTAATTCGTATTCGTAACTTCGTAATAAATCTTATTGGTAAGATAATAAAGACCTTTAACATTATGTGGGTATTGTATCAATTATCTTAATATAGACGACATTGACTTACTGGCTAATAACCGAAGAAAAATAGGATGTTTAATGTCATACGTTTAAATAGCTCACATAACATAATCAAAATATTGTTAAAATATAAAATGGTTTACATAAGTAAGAATTTGATTCTATTTCGTTATGTAAACTTTGATCCTTTAGTGCACAACAATTAACTGAATGTTTTATTTCACTCTGACAGTTCGCGACTGATATTTGGGTGCATGAGAGGTCAATTAGTTCAGTTAATAGATTTAAGAAAGCTCGGGTGTATTTTATTGCTAAATTAATAAAAGCAACAATTTTTTTCTGGTATAAAATCCGAGAATGCAGGATTCCGGCTAATAACATGGGAGATTGACGAAAATAATCATCTTTTGAGTCATGTACAAAAAAAAAGTACACCAGATTTTCCATCAGTTAGGGTAGAAAGAATATATTTTTATACGTGTTCTGTACCCAGTTTATTTTTTATTTCTTCCAAATCGAAAGACCTGCCAATGATGTAAAATATAACCAATTGGAAAAACAAAGCGCATAAGAAGGAACATCTTAGAGCAGTCCGAGATCTATAATAATGGTTGTCGAGTCTATGATGCTGAAAATATTTATTCATTGATATAAAATAATAATGTTTCCAGTATTCAGCCTTTATTTTTCCTTATTTAATATTATAGCCTTATTCTTGCTATGTTCTTCTCTGTGATGAAATATCTTTGAAACTTGCTGTGAATATTTCTTTTATTAGATTCTTGGTTGATTTTCCTAGTATGTCTCTCTATCTTATCTAGCTAAATTATAACAAAAATAAATTATGTTGTAAGCTCTTGTCACTTGTGCGACGTAAATGTTTTAATAAGAAAATTATGTAAGTAATTAAGTCGTTAATTTTATCAAACGAACAAATCTAGGAACTATAAAATACCAATATATAGATAAGACAAATTGATATTCAATAAAGGGGATTTTAAGAATTTAACAAATTAATATTGGTATTCTAATTTTGTTTGCACAAAAATTAATTTTATGGAGATTTTATCATTTCCTTTCTCTTATTATGGCGTTGGTTACATTATTTCTCCATGATCTTGTTTTATGTCTATTCTTTAATCCATAGGGCTCTATTATGCCATTTTCTTTAGCAATCTAATTCATTCGCACCAAAATCCTACGGTATTAAAAGGATTGAGCTTTGGTAGGGCTCTTTCTGTGTTATCGAGCCCTAGGTGACTTAATAACTAACTTAATAATATAACCCTATTCGCTTTTGCTGATGATCTCGCTGTGATTTCGGGTTAGACATACAGGACAACGTCGTGAAGGACTAGATAAAAGACCACGGACTAGAACTTGCAGCTGAGAAGACTGAAGCCATCATTCTAAAGGGTAAACGGAAAATAAAAGGGATGTAACTTCAATCTGCAGGGGTATAGCTAACATAAAAAAAATGCGTCAAATATTTTGGAATGACGCGACACCAATATGGCGGATGGAAAAGTGCGGCTAGAGATACCAACCTACAAGGGGCTCATGAAACGAGTAGAAAGAACGAGTCTGTTGCGAGTAGCATGCACCTATCTGCGGCGGCCTCGTAGACTATCACGAGTTGTGTTCCTCTGAATCGGTTAGCAGTAGAAAGTAGACTTTTCTATGAGAGAAGAGAGCTTTTGACAACAGCCATAAAAAAGAAGAAAGGAAAAAATCAATGGAAATATAGCAAGAAGAGTGGAACAACACGGAAGGTGTTGCCCAATAGCTTAAGATGCTGATCCCGAGCCTAAGGGACTGGGTGGAATGTTGTCACAGGCGACTGGATTACTTCCAGCAAATGCTCACAGGACATGGATGTTTTAGGGCGTATCTCTAAAGACAGATACAGATAAATACCTACACTGCGAATACTCCAACACTGTTACTCACACAACGCTATAGTGTAATAGATGGACAGTGAAGAGAAACATAATGTATAGAGAAATAGGTATGAACTTTGTGACTGTGAGAGAGATGATCGTAAAGATGACGGGAAGTAAGAAGGTATGGAATAGTGTACAAAAGTACATCCAAGCAGTCATTAAAAAGAAAGAAAAAGAAGAGAAACACAAGCCGGACCAACGACAGAGATAAGATATAGATAAGAGAAATGAGTGCTCCGAAAAAGTCGTCAGCTTTATAGCGACCATCCCACTTTCGTAGAACGGTACGTGCGACAGTCAATTGCGCATAAGTAGGAGAGGGTGGTTTTAGTTGGTATCCAAGGATAACAGAAAAACCTCCTTCTAGGGGGAAATGGACTCGGATGTATTCCTCTACCCTGAATCCAACACACGCCAAATGGGTTAACCCTTTACGGCTTTTAGAAATTTTTACCCTTACAAAAGAAAAAAAAAATATCGCGTCATAGTCTTGACTGGCTTCATTGAGATATCGTCCGTGTAGAGGTTTAACCAGCCAGGCGCTTAATTTTTTATCCTTCTTCAGGTGGTTTATGCGCATATTATCTTCATTATATAAAAAGTATTAATTTCTTGACTGTGTTTCATCTCTTAAAAATTACACTTTATGCTTGTGTCTTGCTGATAGTAGTACTGGTAGCCAATAGGTTGGCAACGTGAGCACTGTTGATCCATATAATAAGTGTGCAATATTAAGCTACAGAATAAACAAGAGCTAAGTCTAAAGACTTGAGATGCCAATGTTACTTAAATGTTCTCTAACGGTTAACGTTATATTCAAAGTCACGACTAGGTATTTTGGGTGTTTATTGTGGTTAATCGTGTAATATCAAAATGAACGAAATTGAATAAATGAAAATGAAGTGCTCTTGAAGCCAAATTGTTGTTTTGGTGGAAGCAGGTTACTTCTGTTTCAGAGGCATTGGGTCAAAGTCTCCAACTTTGAAAGTAATTATCCATAACTTCTAGGTCTTCCGTCAGTATCTCTTCAGCTTTTTCTAGGGATTTTGGTTTGTGTTAATAAAGCCCAGTCATGGGCATAGCCAAATTTTGTTGATGTTGTTGTCGGCATGTCTGCGATGTCAAGGCTAAAAAGCAGTGGTGCAAATACCGATTCTTGTTTTTAAATGTTATTTTACGTCTCGTATGTGAGCTTACTTACATATTTTTGAAAATGCAAAGTGGCTTTACAACTGCATGGATTTATGAATGGATCATTATGAAATATCGTTAGTTAATTATGACTTACAAGTAAACTATTTTGAAGAATTACTAAGAATAATCAAAGAGAGGAAAATGCAATACTTGGGTCATGTATTGAGAGGCGAAAGATACGAATTACTTCAAGTTATACTGGAAGGAAAACTAAAGGGCAAAAGATCAGTAGGAAGACGCCAGAACTCGTGGATGAAAAACCTGAGGAGATGGTTCGACCACTCACCCGCAGAAATCTTTCGCGCAGCAGTTTCCAAAATTACAATTGCCATTTGGATCGCCAACCTTTGAAAGGAGACGGCGCCATGAGAAGAAAAGTAAACTATTTATGTATTATAAAACTCATTAATTTAGTTTATTATATATACAATATATCTAAAAAGTACCTTATTGTTGTAGCAAAATTCGTTTTATGTAGTTTTTGATATGATGGAAATTTGACGCATTAGCGAAACATGGGCATTGTTTTAAATTTTTAAGAGGTGTAATAAATCAATGAATTAATACTTTTTCTTAAAAATGGAGTTTATATAGAAATAAAAACCATTTGTGTTGGAATACTCTATCAAAGCGATTCTGAAATGATATGTCACACGATATGGTATATTTTCCTTTTGAAATTAAATGGTTTTATATAACTAGTAGAAAAAAGTAGACAAGTGTCTGTATCGTTAAAATGTACACCATATGAAAATAAAATCGACGTATTTTACCATTTATACAAAACCTAATTAATATTACCAAATAGCAGGGTTGACTGATTTCACTGGTGCACTCTAATACCTTTTACAGCGGACATACTAGAATAATAGTGAATGCTATGAAATATATAAAAGATATTAATATAAAAACATGAAAAAAAAAAAGAATAAAATTATTGAGTAATGATAACTATAACAATACGTTGTATACCAAGCAGTAGGTACAATTTAATGAAGAATACTGAGATAATGACCCTAATAACATACATTTACAAATAGTAATTATTCGGCAAATGAGAATTTCTCTAGTAACCTGAAATTATTTCTATGGATTTGCTTTAATACTGATCAACTTCATATTTTCATTGTAAAAACACATTTTTTCACGGTCATCGCTATTTTTTTTATTTCTCCTTGCATTTCTTCTTTAAAACGTCTGTAAACAAAATCTCGTATTTTTACAAAAAAAAATTGTAAAATTTGGCATTCATGACAGTTTTCTTTATCCATTGTTGCCACTTTTTTAAATTTATATTTTCCTAAAATACAAACTGACACTATTCCAATTCAAACACCAATTCCAAGTTATGTAAATAATTAAATTAGACTAGGTTAAGTTAGGTCAGATCAGGTTATGTTAGGTGAATGTGTTTACATCGCTAATTAAAAAATGTTAATTTTTTCTTTGTCTTTTCATAAAATAATTCATATTTTTATAGAACGGATATGACTTAAATGTGACAACTCTTTATATGTACAGAAAATAACTTTGTGGATATGTTATATAAAATTTTGGGTTGCAAGTTGTGTGAATGTATATTTTTACTTCATATAACATTAAAAAATATCGGTATTTATAGCTTTTGGAATATATTTTATTATGAAGACAGTCTCGTAGTTTTTCATGACTTCCATTGCCAATTTCAGATATTCTACTACGTTTTATGTAATTTTTATTCTTTTTTTTTTTATTTTTTTAAACATTCAAAAGGCATCAAATGTTTGCCTTTTTCGCCATCTTTTGGGTAAAGTTCAAAAACTGCGCATTTTGCAATAACATATTGCAGCAATGATAACTATAGGGGCAAAGCTTCTTACAATATGGGAAACAAAAAGAAAAAGAACAACAAAATTATTAACAGTAATTTAATTACATGACAGTAATGTAATTAATAAGATATGTATAATATTATAGATAAGAAATATGAGAACAGATCCAAGGATTCAAGTTATAAGATTCCTGTAGAACAAGACAAGTATACCGCCAAATAGTGCTCAAACTAACCAATGAAAAATGTAATTTACATGACAGAAAATTGCAATCTTGTAAATTTAAGAAACAAATAAATGTCGTTACATAAAAATTAATTTAATAAACAAAAGAAGTATTATGGCATTTAAAAATGTAATAAAAATAATTTTAAAACTAATAATACAATTTTTTAATTTGTTTAGGTACTTGGATTATTCAATTTTTTTGAATTATTTTAAATATAGCTACTTACAGCTTTTTCTCCGGGCAAACACTCCTGTAAATGACATAACCAATCCATAAGAACTGGAGGATTATAAGGTCCATCACTTTCACTAAAAATTTCATTTTCGTTTACATTTACACACTTTGGTAGAGAGAGAAATTCTTGTGAAGGCTCCAGTGCAACTACTTGGTGATAAAAATAAGTACCGACTAGGAGGTAATATACGGGTATTTAAATTTCTGTCGCGATATAAGGTGAGAATGAGTTGACAACTATGACGATGATTATTTGAATCGGACTACCAAGCGGCGATTGTGCTACTCCGATCGTGGTTGTGTCGTTAATAGTATCATACACCAACACGTATTAGTACATAGGCCAACTATGAAGATTTACTGCTACGCATAAACACAGCAGAGCACTACCGTACCAGTCAAAATAACCAGTTTTACTGTTTTTATTTTAAGTAAACATAATCTATGATAATTTTTAACAACGTTTATGAAACTTTTACAATTATCTTTTTCAAAAATATTCACAAATACTAATTTTACGGACAACGTCATTTAATAATACCTTATTCAATATCGTATTATGAAATATATATAAATAATCATATGATATAAATCAGTCAATTTTAGAACTTTTGCAGCACTCAAAAAATAGTAATTTACTTAACAAGTTCGGAAAGTGATATTTTACAAGACGATTAGCAAGTTTCCAGGGCGAGCCGTACGCGAGTCCTGGAATGCTATGAGTCTCGTAAAATTACTTTTGGATCGTGTTACGTACAATATTTTTTCTGCAGCAGTTTTGTATGTTAAAAAGAATATATGGATAAACTTAACTTAATGAACTTTTATTAAACACTTTAAAGTTACTCTCGTGAATTTAACATTAGAAAAATCTACTTATGAATATTATTAAACAATTATAACCATTATTTACATTTATATTGTTAGGAATATTACCAGAAGTGGCAATATTGAAATTAGTGTTAGACGTTTCAGGGCTTTTACTATTTTTTGAGATATTAACTTGGTTGCCGCCATTTTCAATCTGTGAAGCTATATGAATTTTATTTCTTAAAGAATTTTCTATGTATTCCTTTGCTACATTAGTTGATTTCCATCTTCCGTGTCTTTTCAAGTTGGTTATGGTACCACCACTATTAGCCAGTAAAGTGGCTGAGCTCCTTCGTAGACAGTGCCCGGTGTATTTTTTGGGATGCGGTAATTTAAGAAATTCAGCAATAGTGCAGGCGATTTTTCCAAAAGTGTGAATACCAATAGGTTGTATAGTACACCTGTAGTAATATACAAATAATCTACGATGCAGTGTGTTTGCTTGACGTAATGACAAATATTTTTTGTATAAAGAAATATTATTTTCTCCAATAACCACAAAGGTTCTTTCCATGTTCGTTTTAGAATTAGGAATTTTAATCACTAACATGGTTATTTTATCTTCTATATCATCTAAACTCATTTTGCAAAGCTCCTCACGACGACAAGTCCATGCCAAACCAATTATTAAGGCAACCTAAAGTACAAAAAAAATAATAAAAAAAAGAGAAATTAGATTTAATTTCCCACTTTAAGAAAGGAGACGAAGAAGACCCCTACAATTATAGAGGTATAAATCTACTAAACACCGCACTTAAGCTTACCACAAAAGTCCTAACCAACAAAATCAATAAACTAACAACTTTATCAGATAAACAACAAGGATTCAAATCCGGAAGGTTCTGCATAGACGTCGTATTTGTAAGACAAATCACAGAAAAGCCATCGAGTATCCAAGTCGAAGACCTCTTACACCTACTGTATAAAAGAAACATACCAATTAGGATTATACAAACCATCGAAAACATATACTTCCATAATCGAATACAGACAAAGATAAATGGAAAACTAACTCAGTGTATATCAGTACAAAGCGGAGTCAGACAGGGTGACTCGTTAAGCCCACTTCTCTTTAATATAGTAATGGACGAAATTATACAAGCAGTACGTAAAGGTCATGGTTACAGAACGGGGAACAAAGAAATCCAAATATTATGTTATGCAGACGACGCCGCATTAATCGCCGAGACAGAAGATGATCTCCAAAGATTAACACACATCTTCAATACAACAGCCAAGAAATACAATATCGTAATACCAGCAGAAAAAACCAAATGTATGACAACATCTATAAATAAATACCCACTACGATGTAAAATCCAAACTGATGGGAAAATAATAAAGCGGAAGCAAGGTTTAGATATCTGGAAATAGACATAACTAGTTACGGAGATGTTGAAGAAGAACGACAACAAAGCTTAATAGCAAGTAAAGCGACGGGATTTCTTAATGACACAATCTGGAAGAACAAATACCTAAGACAAGACACAAAAACAAGAATCTATAAAGCAGCAATTAGACCTATATTAACATACACGGCGGAGACAAGACCTGACACATCTAAAACAAGACGACTACTAGAAACAACAGATAAGAAAATACTCCGACGAATATCAGGGAAAAGTCTATTGGATAGGAAGAGAAAAGAAAACATAAGAAGAGCATGCAATATAGAACACATAAATGGATGGGTTACAAAACGGAAACAGGAGTGGACCGTACACACTAGTAGAATTGCAGATGATAGGATAGTACGAATAGCGTATATGAGATAAGTCACCAAATGCACGAAGAAGTATTGGCAGACCAAGAGAAAGATGATGCGATAATTTAAACAATTTAGGAGGCTAATATTGAAGAAGAAACAGGCTTTAAAGCCTACATATAAGAAGGAAGAAGAAGAAGAAGTCTTTACTACACTGTTGACGTTTCTCAAGGTTTTATTGAACTGATAGCCTTATCAGATGTTGCATGATGAACTTCCAAAAACAAAAGTATAAATTGATTTTTAGCATTTGAGACATATGTAGTACTTGCGGCTAAAAGTTCTATTGAAAAATATCTAACAGGTTTTTATGTACAATAATTTCAGCTATAAAAATTTTCATTTACCACAATAATGTTTAAGTGTTAATTATTTTCGATTCGTCATGTTTATTTAGTTTTAAATCGTTACGTACACTAGTACGTTGATTTTTTATGACTATCGGTAAATGAGTAGATTTTCCGCAATTGAATTTTACGATCATCGTCACCAATATTTTTAAAGCAAATTTTTAGTAATTTAAATATTAACTCTCCATTTTTAGTAATTTTTCTTCTTGGAATTTTTCTTTTGGGTATTTACTGTTTTTATTATTATCATCATCATCATGCCACCTGTTCTGTCCACTGCTGGACACAAGTCTCTCCCATTTTTCGCCACTATTCACGGTTCTGTGCGTCTTGTTGCCATTTCTTGGATATTCGTTTAATGTTGTCCATCCAGCGTGTTGGTGGTCGTCCTCTGCTGCGTTTGTCTTCTCTTGGGCGCCAGTCAATTAGTTTTCTGGTTCATCTTGAGTCTTTTAATCTCGCTATGTGACCTGCCCAATTCCATTTCAGCTTGGCTATACGTTCGACAACATCAGTGATACCTGTTCTCTTCCTTAGGTCTTGATTCCTTATTTTGTCTTTTTTTGTCACGCCGAGAATTGATCTTTCCATGCACCTTTGTGCCACTTGCATTTTTAGTGCTATTGTTTTTGTGAGAGTGAGAGTTTCTGCTCCGTATGTCATAATAGGAAGAACGCATTGGTCAATTATCTTCAATTCATAGGTAAAGATGTCTCTTAGTGAACCATACGCCGCCCAAGCAAGTGTTATTCGTCGTTGAAATTCAAAGGTCTGATTATCCTTGCTCATTCTGATTTCATGACCGAGATATATGTACCTTTCTGTCAATTAAACCACTTGATTTTGGATGGTTAGGTGTTCGCTGGGAACCAAATTTGTCATAAATTTGGTCTTACCGATCTTCATTTTTAGACCTATTGTTGAAGATACGTTTTCTAATACTTGTAGCATTTTTTTTGCTTTACGCAGATCTTCGATAATAAGTACTATATCGTCGGCAAAACGCAGATGATTGAGCATTTCCCCATCTATTTTTATTCCTCTATTTTCCCACTTTAGCATTTTAAAGGCGTATTCGAGGACCGTTATAAATAATTTAGGTGAGATTGTGTCGCCATGTCTCACACCTCGTTTTATATGAATTTCTCTGGTATCATGTAGTTTTACACGCATGGTGGCGTTGTGGTACAATGCTTGTACTAACTGTTGATAAAAGGTTAAATGAACTTTGATCAAATAAAAGAACGATATCGAGCACAGTTTATTAATTAAATTTTGCCCAAGTACTTTCGCTTCCTAGCGCATCTTCAGGGGTAGGAATTTCTCTGGTATCATGTAGTTTTACACGCATGGTGGCGTTGTGGTACAATGCTTGTACTAACTGTTGATAAAAGGTTAAATGAACTTTGATCAAATAAAAGACAGATATCGAGCACAGTTTATTAATTAAATTTTGCCCAAGTACTTTCGCTTCCTAGAGCATCTTCAGGGACATTTCGTCAACTTTGGCCTATCCAACAAACATGAAATGTTATAAACATAAAATTGTACATTTCACTACACTACACAAGGACAAACAGTTTTAAATTATTTAAAAAATAGGCAAATCATCACATTTGAATGGCTTAGCCATTTTTTGAAATGAAGATCTTTCTCTATCCTACATTTGATTTTATGGGAATGGTCCCAATTTTCATTGACGTTTGTACTAAGGTAGGTATATGTGTATGTATGTGAACGGTTGCCCGTTCACCCTGATTCTGACAAAGTGCTGTTCCATCTTAGAGGAACATCAAACTTAGCCGTCTACAATTTAAAGCTCCCAGAAGGCATAAAATAAAAATTTAAAACTAATATCCAAAGCAAGTAGCTAGAACTTTGGATCACCAAAAACACAAAAAGAGAAATACAGCCTAATGTTAATGGCTATTTATCTCTAAAATCTCTAAATACAAAGGAGGAGTTAATAAACGAAGATGGAGGATAGGACACACACGTGTGACACATGGTCACGCATCAGTCAAGCACGCTCTCACAGAATGTTAACACTACTAGGCCATTCGCATTGCCAAAAATATAAACCACAGTTTAAAAGAACCTCTAAAGTGTTCAAGTCGACTCGAGAGACTAATAGATTTCTTAAAGACTACACAAATTATTTAACAAAATTTAATTCACTTAGTATTGTTATTCTTTAACTGCTTGAGTATCTGTAGTGTAAATGTACATAACCATGTACTATCGTAAACCTTTGCTCCCGTGTCAATAACCAACAATGTCAAGACACGTTAATTTGAAGTAAAAAAGGATGAACATTGAAAGATCAAATTAGAAATTAGGATATAAGGGCCGAATTAAATATATTCTCGAAGAATAACATAATATATCAAAACCAGTTAAAATGGGGAGAACATATTGAAAGAATGAACCAAGATAGATAGGTAAGATAGTGGAAGAAGAGATGTGGGACGGCTCCGAAGAAGATGGCAAGACTGAAGGCGGAACAGGGTTGAAGTCTAATCCTTAAGGTGAAGAAGAATATCGAATTATATATATATATATATATATATATATATATATATATATATATATATATATATATATATATATTTATATATACATATATTATATAATAAACTAACAAAACAGTGCAGACAATAAACTGTTAACCAGATACTGAGGTTTATTTAAATATGTAATATTAGATATAAAAAAATTTAAATATTAACTGGCTTTTCTTTTGTATCATAAGATACTAACATTTCATCAGGTTTTGCGATATACTGTGATACCACGTAATAAATTTATTGTACAATTAACAAATAAGTTGTTGCTTTATCTGTTGCCGAGTTATAAATTTAGAGTGCTGCATACCTGATTACGTTTTACCTGATTAACCTTGACTTTTTAAATTTTTGTAACCCGATTTAAATTCAGTGCCCATATTTTCGCAAATAAAATGTGAAATCTTTTTTAGAAACACCTTGCACATTAGTCTACGAGTCGATGTAAAAATTCGTTAAATGTGATGGTTTTAAAAACAAATTACAAACAGCTTCATGACATACTTATATATACATACACAGCGAATCTGTTACAAACCAAGCCATTTTTCGCCTAGTTGTTTTGACCTAATTTCCTCGCTGCCACTACTTCTTTTATCTCAATGTTCCAAATACTCTTTGTCCTCGTTTCGTCCTTCCAAGGGGAGTCCACTACCACACTCTTCTCGGCCATCGATCTCTTCCATTCTTTGGAGGTGTTTATACTACATAAGCTGCGTGTTATTAGAATGTTCCATCTCCAAGCAGTATTCTTTTGATCTTATCATTTATTAGTGTTTGAACTTGGACATCCCAAAGCTTCTTCTCCAGTAATCCATCTCCATAGCGGGAGTATACTACCACACTCTTCTCGGCCATCTATCTCTTCCATTCTCTGGAGGTGTTTATACTACATAAGCTGCGTGTTATTAGAATGTTCCATTTTCAAACATCATCCATTTGATCCTATCATTTATTAGTGTTTAAAGTTTTACATCCCAAAGCTTCTTCTTCAGTAATTCATCTCCATAACGTTTTAATTTTTTTTGTCCCTTTTTTTGGTATTTAGACTTCAGATCTATATATCCACTTTGTATTACTGCCTTAAAATAAGATGTTTAGTGTCTTGTAATTGTATCATTCCGTGTTTCTGTGATACGGAACCAAGTTCAATTGCCTTAAGCTCTCTTATTTTGAGCTGTTTTATTGTTAACGTCTATATTAGATCTTCCTCCACACTGTTTAAACACATCATTCTTAATCCTGAGTACTTGTTTAGGATAACTGATCTCTATTTATGTTTTGTTTTCTCCATATTAATTTACAGGCCATATTTAGCCAAATGTTCTTGTAATTTCCACATCGTATAGGGTGCATCGTCCAGATCAGCTACTGTGCTAAGCTAATGGTCAGCAAATCGAAGAGTATACAGTATTGGGTCTCCCATTGATATTCCCATCTCCCCACATTTTCTTTTCCAGTCTGTTATCTGCTTCATTTATGTATACTTTAAAAAAAGTAGGAGCAATACAACACCCTTTTCTTACTTTATTTGCGACTGTTGCAGCGACTTGTCTTAGTTCAAATTTTGTCCCCATGTTTATACTACTCGTCGCCTCAAGATAAAGCTTTTGCACAACTTTTGAAGCTTCTCGAAAGTTAGGTGGACGAGTCAGTTCTTTTCATATTACTTTTCAATAACTTATCATAAAACAAAAAATATATTATGAATACATGAACGCCCAGCTCTAAAACCACTTTGCTCTTCGCTTTCTGTCATATCTTCTTCTATTTAAACTTTAATATTTCTTTTATATAGACATCCAATTGACACCAAAACACTGATCATGCACTCTGGCTTATGAAGCCAGTAACTGCTCAGTAAGCTAAGGCCATCCACCATTTAATGGGGATGTTTTCAGGTCTTGTAGATTTCCCGTTTTTTATTTCATTTAAGGTTCGCCTTATCTCATTCACACTGATTAGTTGTACTTCGTCTTCGTCTATTCGATCTGTTCTGAAATCTCTGCAACTTATTTCACAACGTGGTCTTGCTTCAATAGGGATCTGTAATATTTTTTCGCTCTGACATATGGGATTTAATCTCGTTGTTCCTTTGTGATTTTGTGAGATCTCTTATAAACTTCTATACTTGAATTCCACTCGTATATCATTTTATTTCTTTACATTTCTTGTCCCATGTTTTGTTTTTTCTTTTGGTCACAGTTTCCTTAACTTTCCTTTTCCAGTAAGTCTATATTCTCTACTCTTCTGGATTTTTTTTTTGTTTTAGCTAGATTCAATAGCTTTCTTTTTGGTATCTACGAACTAACTTGTGAGCAAAACTCTGGATCTTGGTTTGCACATTTTCCTTATACCATCTGGTCTCTTCGCTTCTTGTGCTGCATTAGGTATACAGTCTTTTATTTAACAGTATAGTTCTTCCACCGAATGGTTTTCTTTTTTAATATTTTGTAATTTTGTAGCCAATCTGAGTTTGTACAAAAATTGGGTGGATTCATTTTTAAGACTTTCCAAATTATATTATTTGTTTACACTCATATTTCAAGGCAAGTATTTTCATATTGATGGTCGCAACTAGTTTTGCGGTATTTAACCAGCACCTTTGCCATGGTTAAGTGATCAAATCTATACTCCGCTTCTCAATACACCATTACGTCCAAAACTTTTAGATTTTTTTGTGGTGCATGATGACATAATCAATAATTGACCTTAGCTCTCTTGTTGGCTGTTCCCAGGTATATTTGTGTATGTCTTTAAGAGCGTAGAACCCATTTGCGCTTCTAACGATAAACTCTTACATAAACCAATTAGTCGCGCACCGTTTTTGTTTAAAATAGCCTCTCCATACTTTCCAATACTGTGACTGTTGCCCTTCTTTCCACTCGGGCATTTAAATCTCCTAGAATGAATACTTTCTTGTTTTTATTAAATCCTTCTAATGCG
The DNA here is from genome assembly GCF_040954645.1 of Diabrotica undecimpunctata. Classification (NCBI taxonomy): domain Eukaryota; kingdom Metazoa; phylum Arthropoda; class Insecta; order Coleoptera; family Chrysomelidae; genus Diabrotica; species Diabrotica undecimpunctata. The sequence goes on from NC_092810.1 coordinate 134,334,202, forward strand.
TTCAGTAGATTATAGTAAAGTGTTTATTTACCATCACAGCATCTTTGTTGGGAGCATAAATCCCTGATGATATTATGGCTATTTATGAGCTCTACCATGGCAGCTACACTCTGTTTGGCTGTATTACTCTTTGGTACACCGTTGTACATATGCGTATAGTTACCGACTCTTTCGTTATCTTTGCCTTTTTCGTTTGTTTCCATCAGTACACAGATATCGATTTCCTTTTTTTTAATTTCCAATAAAACTTTTTTCTGCTTATTTCTGATACCGTTTACGTTCCATATAGCCGTTTCCGTTGCAATCTTCGTCGTCGTTTTAATCCATCCATATTTTGAGGCGAATTATCTAAATTTCTAGCATATTTAAAGAGTTTTCCGAATTACGCAACTTGCTGAATCAGAATTTTTGTTCGGGATTGTTTCCCCTAGCCGACCTGTTCCAATATTTAGGCGCTGGAAACCCGCATTTTACCCTCTCTGCTCTGCTGCATAATGTACATCCATTGTACGCCTTACACCCATTAATTACGCGACATATATCTTCCAGGACGCTAGAGTAGGATTTGCTGGCAGAGTTGAATCCTATTTCTAGAACCCTTAACTTATTCGTCGGGAAAAAGTGGACATTTCTAAGAGTTTTACCACAGGGTGAGGGTAGACACTTCACGCTGTCTCCGAGGTCCATTAACCACTTTCAGCAAACTTAAAATCATTAGAAACTATATCAGAAGTACAATGGAACAGAAGAGAATCTCTAATCTAAGTATAATCCTTTATCAACTTTGACGACATTATCAGCACATCTACAGCTAAGGAGACTCGAATAATTCCATTTTGAGGTACAATACATAAGAAATTTTTGTTTTGGAACTTACGGACCAATTATAGCTTATTGAAGTATTCAGGTAGTGGGAGTGAGATCGGAAAATGAAGCGGCAACTGATCTTTGCCTCACAACAGCAACAGCAACAGTTTCACTAAAATAGCAGATGACATTATTTTAATAAAATGTTTACACCTCTTCACAGTAGCAGCAGAAAATTAATTTAATAAAACTGATTATGAGAATAACAAAAACTAAAAAAAAAACGACAAATATATATTTGAATTATTTTCTATCCACAATTATTAATTATAATAATCAAGTGATCATACTTTACGTTATAAAAATAGTAACGCTGTGAATCATGCATCTCTTAAGATTCCATTTTCCAGATGGTGCGGTAAAAGGTTATGGTTACGGAAGTTCGGTACAGTTCGTGATAATTGAGTGTTTTTTGTTTTTCTTTCTAGTTAACAAAAAATGTAAATATCAGTATTCAATTTTGATTGGCTAATTAAAACTGAGTAGAAAATATATTGCCATATTTTTGTTCAAGGTCATATACTAGCAAAAATATCTTTAGTTCCCTTGTACTCAGTCAACTATTATTCTAAAATATGCATGCGTTGAAAGATAAAAATAATCTTTATAGTCTGTGGGCTGAGCACCATAAATATATTTTTGGTACAATTGATATTTTTTATTTTAAAAATACAATCCTCATCAGCCTGCTGGGTTATTAGTGAGGTAACGTGCAGAAAGATTTGATTTATTTACATTAAATAGATGCATATTAACATAAATCTTTTAACACGTTCACCGTTCACGCCGCTACCAGATACATGAGTCTGGTATGAACTTTACGTTCAACCTGCACTGAAATTTGGAGACCTTGCGCTAGCGCCGAAAACGATAAAATGGCTATTTATGAACTAAATATTATGATATAGGTACCTACGAAATCGTCATGATGTGCTTTATATTTTAGTTCTGTTTTAAGTTACCAGATGCCAGCACCTGGTAACGTCCCACAAAGAAATTTTTTACGCTATGGGATTTACCGGAACTCCGTATCTGGTTATTAATGTTATAGTAAACATTGTACAAGTGTGTTGTTTTTTTATTAAAATCCATAAAAATGTCGTCTAGAGGCGAAAAAATGGTTAAATTGGTGCTGAACAAGCACCAAAATGCTTGGATACAAACTGAAAGTGAATCTGATAGTGATCCATTTGAAAACTTGTCTGATGAAGATCCTGAATACACTCCTAGTGAAGATAGCGATAATTCTGATGGGGACGAATCCATATATGTATTTGAACGAAGAACTTTCCAGTGATATAGAAACTGATAATTATGAATCGGAAAAAGAAATTGGTAAGAAGAAAAATGAATTTTACAATTTGATTCTCATTATCTTTATTTTTAGGTGATGCTGAGGAAGATGTATGGACTGACATTAAGGAAACAGATAAATTAGATTTTGATGAATATCCTACAGATTTATACAGAAAATATTTCACAGATGAAATTTTGGAATTAATTGTTCAAGAAACCAATAGATATACAGAACAAGAAATTGGTGTACACAGTATCAAAAAAAATCTAACAGTAAGTGGGTTCCGACTAATAAAGAAGAAATTAAAAAATTCTTTAGTATCGTGATCTGCATGGGATTCGTGAAGGTCCCTAATATTCGATTATATTGGTCCAAAAATGACCTTTATAACAATAAGTTTATCTCCTCAGTTATGACTAGGGACAGATTTTTGTTAATTCTACGGTATCTACATTTTCAAAATAACGACGGTATACTATAAAGCAACGATAAATTATACAAAATCAGACATGTTTGAGACTTACTTCATGACAGATTTATGAAAATCATGACTCCAGGATGGAATGTAGTCATAGACGAAAGTATGGTACCATGGCGTGGTCGTTTGAGTATGCGGCAATATATAAGAATCATAGTAACTTGAGCAAATTTCCATTGCATTGGGAAGTATCGAAGATGTAGTATGCTGTTGCATATTATTGTTAATAACACCACTGCTTTTCTCGGTAGCTTCTGAAGTAATTCCCCTGTTATCAAATCATAGCCAGGAGCTTTCTTGGGATTTAGCATTTTTATTTGTTGTCGAACCTCTGTCGGAGTAAATGTTGTCAGAGGAAGAGATAGTTGACATGGAGTTTCGAGTTACATTCTTATATTAGCATCTTCATCGTTATTAGTATCTGGTGCTGCGAATACAGTTGCAAGATGCTTCGCGAATACTGTTTTTCTTAAAGGTGAATTTGTTATTATCGGTCGTTTAAACTTTTTTGTAGCTTTCCATATAGAGTGGTCTTCATGTGAGAGGTTCGAAACATAATACTGGAAAGAGTCGTTTTTTTCTTCATGTCATGCTCTATTTAGTCTATGAATTATTCTGTTAAGGTACGTTTTATTTATTGGATTTCTCGTTTGTTGCCATATGCGTCGAGCTTTTCTTTTTTCTGCTACCAGTTCTCTTATATGAAGGGGGATATTATGGTTTTCTTGCACACTTCTTTGGCGCTGTGGTGTTCCTTCTTATCCTGTTGTTTGTAAAACTGTTGTTAAACAGTCTACTGCTTTCACTATAACTTGGTTTTCTTTTATTCTAATATTTAGTCCAATTTGTGTGGAACTATTTTCTGTAAATTCTTCCTCAGTGTCAATATTGTGGTCTTAAGTTTCTAATTTGTCAAAAACAAGGCTCTTATCATCGTCATTATCATGTATTTGTTGATTATTAGATTTATGCTTCAACTCATTTCATAGCATTTGAATTATCTCTTGTTCTCTTTCATAATCTCCCATCACCATAAAAAATATGCTATAACAAAAAGTTAGGTTATTCTACTAAAAACAAACGCCAAAAAGAAAATCGTAGTAAGAGTTTTATAATAGAAAAATAAAGGTTTACTAACCTCGGTCCCAGATACCGGTTTTGATTATGGCGGGAAAAATGCACACGCTTTCTCAACACCACTGATACAATAAACAGAAGACACCATTTTGATGCTGTCGGTCTCAGAGATTGAAGATAAGCAACGGAGGGTTAAAAATTCTGTTATATAGTTTTATCTTTTTCTATTTCGAGCTAGTTTTTGACCACAGTACTGAGTTTAGTGCGTCTTTTTTTCGATTTCATATATCGAATCATTATGGCAAATATTCGATATCATTATAGGAAATATTCTCTACGAAAGGCTACAAGTTTACACAGTTGGCATAGTTGGAAAATACCAGGATGGATTTACTACAGGAAAATCAACAATTGACCAGATTCCAATAAGACAGATTTTAGAGAAAACATTAGAATTTAACATTAAAACCCATCACCTATTCGTCGACGAAGTTTTAAGACAACAGTATTATACCAATCAATGCGTGAGTTTCGTATATCAGAAAAACTCACACGAGTTAGAGACGGAGGTACTATTTACAATGGATCGATACAAATCTTAGCTGATGATATTGACATAATAGGGCGTAGCAAGCGAGATGTTGAGCAATATTTCCTAGAATTAGAAACGGCGGCAAAACAGGTCCGTCTAGTCATCAACGAAGACAATACCAAGTACATGTTGGTTACTAAGGATCCTATAGCAAATTAGGAACGGGAAACAGCATTTGGAAATCATATCTTTAAACGTATTGACAGCTTCACATACCTTGGCTCTCTAGTAACTACTACCAATAAAGCAAGCGAAGAAATTAAAAGACGAATAAATCTTACAAATAGGACATACTATGGACTCCAAAAACAATTCCACTTAAGAAATATCTAAAGAAAAGCTAAAACTATTATATACAAAACACTGTTTGTGAGACCGGTCCTCACACACGGAACGAAAACATGGACTCTAAAACAGAGACTTAGATGGGCCGGACCAAAGTAAATTCGTAAATATTGAAAAATTAGAAATACGACGCATAGGATACCTATTTATTAAAAAAGATTCAAAGCTGCTTCTCCATCTCGTATTCATGTGATATTACAATTATTATTATAGGTGCGTTTGTATTAAATATGACGCACATTTATAAACAACCCAATGATACATACCACAATTTTTGCTTGTTAATTACCAAAGTCCATACCTAAAATTATTTATATAGACCGAAACAGATTTATAAACAGTATTTTCAAAGAAAAAAAATTAATTTCTGAAACTTCCTTGAAATAAAATATGCGTCCCGTATCCTTAAATCTTACAAAAATATTTAAGAAATCGATAAATAAGATGTAGATATTAATGGCAATTTTATACTTCTGTTTTTCCATCGTTTGTGTGGTGTTGTTGGCTTATTTGTTCTATAAATAAAAAGTACTTTCAAAGTGTGTATAAGGATATTTTATTTAAGTAAATATATAGGCATTTTATTTTTATTACTACATATATGCGCTTGTAATAAAAATGACGGTACTTTTCCTAATTAATAAACCATTGACGCATTTACTATGCTATACTAAAACTAAAACGTAGCTGGTGTATTATTAACAAGATATTGTTGTAACTTGCGATAAATATATCCATTAGTTAAAAATTTAAGTAAAAATAAGTGTTTTCAGCATACCTACATATATTATTTTGTTAAAATTATACAGGGTGTTTCAAAAAAGGTAACACAGTCACTAGGATAGGTAAAAAACTGAAAAATAATTGGGGTTTGGGTAAAAAAAAATGTTTGTAACGCCATCTGTTTTCAAGGTAAAGTGCGTAAAACTACACATTTTTTACGATTTTGCCGAAACTATTGGCAACATTGTAGGTAATGAAATTTTATAAAAATATCTTTTTGGAAGCGGACACATACCATGAATTTGTTTTTATATCTGACTCAATGTTTTTTCGTTTTCCATAGCATCACCACATCATCCGCGAACGCTATGCATTGTTCCTTACTATTGAAAATATTCCTGTTTCCTGTGCTCATATTTGATCTTCTTGCGATTTGTTTTAATACTAGATTCATTCATAATAGATCCTCTTGTTTTAAACCTTGCCTTCAACCTTGCCAGTCCCGCGCCGATCTTTTCCAGGTTCTCACGTCTAGCAAATTTTGCGCGTCCGCTGCCACTTCATCCTCCCACCTTTTCCGTGGCCTTTTGGACTTGCACACTGCATTTTACTATCTAGAGCTCTTTTTGGTAATCTTTCAGTCTCTATTCTTACTACATGACCAGCAGGGAGAGTGGGGCTCCTTCAGACATAAAAATTTGAACTGTCATATCACTCTAAATACCTGACCAAATAAAGAAAGAAAATATTCATAAAATACAAAACCCTATACTTGTAACAAAAAATCAAAACCACTTTTTCAAAAACGTCTGAAGGTGCCCCACTAAAGGGTCACCTTCAGACGGGGAATGGGGCAGCTTCAGACACAATTGGAAAAATGACAACCTCATATAAATATTTTTAGACATTATTTATTACAATATTTAAAACTATATTATAATTCTTAATCAAACCCCTAATGCATATTGAAGTTTTCCAATGAAACTGAAAAAAACAATAATGATGTCTGTCGCTTTGTACTATACTCAGGAGTTGGCAAAAGGTCTATAATTTCTGATAAAGCAGCACTAGAGATATCTGGTACGATGGGGTAGAAAAATTTATAATTTACTTTAGATGACATTCTCAAAAATGAAATTTCAACATCCCCATCATTACATTTACCAATGATTCCACCAACATAGTACACATCTTTTTGTTTTACAGTCCCAAATTTAGCAGCACAAAATCTTCAATTTTTAATTCACTCCTGTCAAAATTTTGTGTGGTTCTTCTAATACCTTATCATCAGAGTTTTTGCCATTTTCATCATCAGTTGTCTTCTTATTCTTCTCGTTTTCAAAAAGTATTTTTCTTTTCGTAGATTTAGTAAGTTCAGCATTAGAGTTGGTGGTTTTCTTTATTTTTTCTTGATCTGTTTTTCTGCCAGAAGAAGCTTTTCTGGAGTGTCAGTTATTATTCTGCTTTTCTTCTTTTCTCTTGGTTTCTTGGAGCTAGTATTGAATTTCGATTTTGGATATCCTCGTATCTCGTCAGGACTTTAATAACAGCCAGGCTGTTGAGAGGGCGTAGGCGTAGAGTTTTGTCAGCTTGATGTTGATGGAGTGTGAACGAAAGTATTATGAACAGGTGGAGAGAATATTTGGAAGACCTCCTGACTCAAAAAGACTCTAATAATGAAAGAGACAACACTGAAGATAACCCACATGAAAACCCAAATCAAAACGAAATAACAATAGAGAAAATAAGAGAAATAATACTCAGGCTCAAAAGAGGAAAGCCGTCTAGCTATGATAAGATAACTGCGGAAATGCTAAAAAATATGGGAGAAAATGGAAATGAAATGCTTAGAAAATTTTGCAATAAAGCATGAAATGAGAGCAAGATCCCAAAAGACTGGGAAGCGGGCGTTATTCTACCCATTTTCAAAAAAGGTGACAGACCAGATTGCAGCAACTACAGAGGTATAACCCTCCTGAGTATCCCTTCCAAAGTTTATGAACGAGTACTGGAGAAAAGATTACTACAAGAAGTAGATCATAAGCTGTAGCAGCCACAGAGCGGTTTCAGGAAGGGAAGAAGCATCCATGATCATATTTTTGCACTCAATCAGCTAATACATAATGCACGAAATACGAGCACGGAACTATACCAAGCCTTCATAGACCTCGAAAAAGCATTTGATAGAACTCCGCGAACCGAAATAGACAAAAGCCTAAAGAACAGACAAGTAGACAGCAAACTCAGAAAAGGTATTATGAGCCTATACAAGAACACAAGAAACAGAGTAAGAACAGATAATATGAAATCAGACAAGTTTGGAGTCAATGATGGCTTACGACAAGGAGGTGTACTAGGCCTCATCCTGTTCAATATTGTACTAGATGATGTAATAAAGGAAACTAGAGAAGAAACATGGAGAATATTTGTTGGACATAGAAACCTGGAAATGATAAAGATAGCCTAGTGCGCATTTGCAGATGACCTCGTCGTATTTGGAAGAAACGAAGACGCACTTAATAGAAACATCCAAATATGGAGAGATAAACTCGAAAAACGTAATCTGAGAATCAATGAAAGTAAAACCACGGTCATGGTTTGTGGGGAAACAGACCAACATACAAACATTAAAATCAATAACGATAGTTTAGAATAAGTCGAAACCTTCAAATACCTGGGAGTGCAACTAGAGAGTAAGGGTACACAAGAAGCAGAGATAAATAATCGAATAGCAAACACTTCCCGGATATACCACGCAATTAAGAGCACATTCCTATCGAAAAAAGAAGTATCTCAAAAAGCAAAGATAGCTATCTACAACACAGTTTTTGTACCTATCTTAACATTTGGATGTGAAAGATGGACGCTCATCACCAGACTAAAAAATAAACTGCAAAGTATTGCAATTAAGTATTTAAGAAGAGTACTAGGGGTGACCAGCATGGACCGGATACGCAACGAGGAAATAAGAGAACGCCTTAAAATCCATTCAATAGAGAAGAAAATCGAAGAAGCCCAACTGAGATGGTACGGCCACATAGTTAGCATGGATAAAGAAAGACTAGTGAATCAAGTGTGGGAAGCGAGAAGAATCTTGAAAAGACCGAGGGGCAGACCCATGAAGACCTGGGACGATGAAATTGCCGCCATCCTAGACAAGAGAGAGAGCCCAGGGTTTTTTTAAGCATATTTTAAATTCCTCACATTTGTTTCCAAAACTGAAAACTAATATTTCATGCTATAAGTTTTGACAGTTAGGCTCTAGTAATAGAAATTTCATAGTGGCCAGTCAATGAAAGGGATAAATTGTATTGATCTCGTGAGAATCATAAAAAATGGCAAAAATCGAGCCACGGTTATTTATTTAACACCTTTATAAAATCCGTATTTATTTGTGGCAAAATATAAAAATTGCATACAAAAGCTAAACTCTTTACCTTTAAAACGCATCTTGATTTTTGTCGATAGGACACTTGAATCAAAAGATATCGAATTTTTACCGTCGTGCTGATACAAATTTTATTGAACATTAACACATAAAAGTTCTAATAAATATTTTTGTTTAAAATGATCTCAGCTAGATTTTTTAGTTAAAATATTTTTTTCCACGGCGTTCAGATTATTGGTAAATTGATTTTTTTGCGTTTTTACTCCCTCACGAGGCGGTTTTTAGAGGGAAGCCTGGAGGTAAAAGTGGTAAACTTTCTTGTATCTTTTTTGGTGTCCCAAAATTAATATGCTCGATAAAATTCAGCCTGTTTGTATGGTTTTTAGAGGTTCAGTAACATGTTCGTCTCTGACGACTGGAGTAATAGGAATTATTTACAAAATTGAAACGAATCTGCTAATTAATATATTTGTAAAATATCTTAGATGATATAATATGGAAAATATTCTATACAGTTTTAAAATATTTTAAAATTAATAAATAAGAACAAAGCAAGTTGAGTCATTGCAACATATTCTATTTCTTTGTTAATAATGTTTCCATTACTCATTGCATTCAATGCCGTCTATATATTTAAAGTAAACATTAATCCAGTTGTCTTCTATAACACGAAAAGTATTGCTGATATGTATAAAATATACTCGTAACAGATATAAAATGTTATTACTATGAAGATATATTCTTTTGAAGTAATTAATATTTTATAAAAAGATTAAAAAAAACCAATTGCGTAATTGTTTTTAGAATATATCGCAATAAAAAGAATTTATCTTGCAACAGTTATAGAAACAAAATTTGTTTTTTGAAAATATGTTTTCGTATCAGTTTAATTTATACCATGGTCTAAAATTAACCCTCTAATTTAATCATATTGTTTTTTATAAAAGAAAGATATAACGATTTATGTAAATATTTAGTGCCTGCAACACATTTAGTCCATTGAAAAGTTATATTAAGGATCCATTTTTGAGAGGGCGAAATTTTATATTTTTATTCAAGTTTGTGAGGTCGTCATCCTTGTTTTCCGGTCACCATCTTAAAAAAGGGGGGCAAAGGGTTTTTACATTGTATCTCGTAAACCAGCAACCCTACAGAAAATGTTATTAGACAATATTAGTAGCAAATTAAATTGTCTACAACTTTATTTATATTACTTTTAATCGTAAAATGGAAAATAAAAAGTTATGAACAAAAATAACTAAAGATCTTTGAACAAATATTCTTTTGAGCCTCATAATTTTTTTTGGACATTTTACAATAAAATGACTTCAAAGCAATATTATGGTTTTTCAACCAATATTTTCTCGAAAGCTCGTACTTTCTTGAATACTCGTAAGAATACGATGAAAGCGAACCGTTAGGCTTAGATTTCTATTAATCTTTTTTTATGCATATAATTTATTATTTTGTTAACATTCCTATGTGCAGTGGACTCCCTTTGGACTGAAAACTCTTTCAGTGGACTCTAATCAAGTAACTACTACCGCGATCTACAATAGTTATTTTAAAAGTCAAACTTTGTTTATGTTAGTAACTATAAATCACCTGACCGCGATGGCCACCTGTGAATTGACTGAAATAAGTGTTTCTATGGAAAAGCAAAAACAAAATATTTTTTTCTTCAAATAATGATGACATTACTTATCTAACTTGATCCTGTCAAAGTTTCATGTCTCCGCCGGCAGCAGTTTTTTTTTCCCATTTCTTTACGGCGGAGGGAAAAATGTTGTCATGGCAACAATATGAAACATGTCACAAAGCAACAATACAAATGTCATTAACAACAATTAAACATCATTTTTATTTGTAGTAATATTAAAAGTACAATTAGTTAATGAGGCATTTTCAAAATTGAATCCGTGCAAAAATGTTCCCGACTCTTGATACGCATTGGTAATTGTTGATGATACTGATGGTCGAGAACAACTTTCAGCAATCATTCCCGATGTTGGCGGCTTGCGAACAACAATAAGCTGTCTTTAATAATTGCAAACAACTGTCAAACAACTGTAACCAGGGAGACGCAAATCCCACCGACGACTTAATTATTTTAATTTCTAACATCTAGACGACTTTGATAGTTGTCACAGTTAATTTCGAGTAAAGATAGCGTATGAATTGTACTATTTATGGCTGAAAATTGCTACGTTTGAAGAAAAAATAGTATACTTTATTCGGCAAAGAAGCGACTTTTCTTGACTTGCCCTCTATTACGCGCCTCACTTCGTTCGGCGCGTAATATCGGGCGCGTCAAGAAAAGTCATACTTCTCCGCCTCATAAAGTAATATACTTTTCTTATAGAATTATACATTTTACACAACTAGACTTTGTTATAATTTAAAAATAATTGAAAAACTGAAAATATCACCTTGAAGTCATGTCCACTAGAGTGGACATCATGCAATATGTAACTTAGAATTCCACTCTTGTGGTATGTTTTATAAGTGTAATTTTCAGAGGGGTAGTAGGTTTCTTGTTCACATATTTTTTGTTATTTTCTTGTCAAAGACTTAGTATTTATTTAAGGATTTTCGAGGGCATTTTTGATGTACTTACCTATATTATTTTAGTGGAAATAAATAAATTTTATGTATTGACATAATATTACTTCTTTAATGGGAAATTTTATTCTATTTTAGAAAGTACTTTTTGCCGGTAAAGAAATAGGGATGAAACACCTTTATATTTACCAGAAAATGAAGAATTTATAGGTATTGACAATGATGACATTATTTATGATTTACCAGAAGGTTCTGTTTTGGAATCGGATTAAAGTGACGAAGAGATGTATTCGCTCGAACATGTAACGGCTGAAGACCAAATTGTTAAAAGTGCCTCAGAAGAAATACAGTTGTTTTTCCCATTGTTTATTGAAGTTATACTTCTATACGCACGGTCGGCGTTGGAAATTGGCACGGGAGTGAATCTGTAAAACTATTATTGTGCATATGTAAGATAATGTGTAAGAGAGAGACATAGGGTATATTTTCTCTCTCTTCCTCTCTCTAGAATAAAAATGTTCCTTTTGTATATATATATATATATATATATATATATATATATATATATTTAATATTAAAAATATATTATATTATATATAATATTATATATATATATATATATATATATATATATATATATATATATATATATATATAATAATATAATATATATTAATATTATTATTTATGTGATATGTTTTGTATTATTTATTAAATGTTCATAATTATTTTAGGCTTTTGTATTTCAAAATAATCACTGTATGACAGACAACTGTCAATTTTGAAATCCGTTAGTATCATGTCTAATTGGAAAATCTTTTACGTGTTTGGTTCATACGCTGGTGTACGTGAGTTCGAATCCCAATATGAATTTCCTTTTTTATTTTTGAAATATTTAAAATCCTCACGTTAATGTTACTAAATATATGTAATATACGCAAAAATGCTAAATTTTAAAATAAAATGAAAATTTACAACATAATCCGAGTTGTTTGTTTTTTTATTTTTATCTTCGTAAAGTAAGTCATGTATATTGGCTGTATTTATATTCATGTATTTTAACCTTTAATTGTGGCTTATTCCCATTTAAATATTAATTAATGTATATTGGCAGTATTAAATACTTATGAATATTGCATTTTAATTTGTATTGTATTATTATATTGAATTATGTTGCAGTGTATTGTATTGTAATTTTTATATTAATAACAAAATAAACAATGAATTTTACTGCAGAGTTTGTGTAAAAAAATTTTTTTGCATTCAATTCCTTTTATACATATATGTAAATAAAAATATATATGTATTTTTATTAAAATATTGATACAAGCCTTCATTTACTTTACTACTATTTCAGGTCAAATGTTTATATACAGCAAACGATGCACCATATACCTATATACCTAATTCTTTTTCTCTTTCTGCTATCTCTTACCTATAGCAATAAATATGTAATGATTGTGCAGATTGACTACCATATAAATTTGTAACAGCGAACGCGTGTATAGAAGTATAACTTCTACCGGCAGTCCCACTGTACTGCCACACCCGTTTTTTTTTATCACTGTTCACCGCAGACATAATGGATGATATCGTCTTTCAGACCAATTTTTATGCTGGCCAAAACAATAAATTAAATTTTGGTTTTACAAAATATGAGTTACATATATGCTTTCTTTGTAGTAAATAGATTTGATATAATTGACCCCACAAACTTGAGCTTGAGCTTATACTTACCTTCCTAACACATATATTCAGTGATTCTACAGTATTCACTGCCTTCTCTCGCTTAACCGTTTCCATCTCTCTCTGTTGTCCCATTTCCATCGTTTAGCCCTCTGTTACTCATGGCGTCGTCTACTTCGTTCCTCCAGGATTTTCGAGGTCGTCCCCTTTTCCTGCTTCCTATGGGGCTCCATTTGGTTATTCTCTTTATCCATCTGCTGTCGCTAGTTCTTCTACATGTCCATACCACTTTAGTCTTTTTTGTTCTATATATGTTATGTCTGTTTCTATTGATATATGTTTGTTTCTATTGATGTTCTTTGCTTTATTTCGTCATTACGTCTCCTATCCTCTCTTGCTGATGATACCAGTAATACTTGAAGCAGCTCTAATATTTCAACGCTTCATTCAATTATAACCGCTGATTTTCTTATAATCAAGGCTTGGTCAGACTCCAACTTACTTAGTTTTAACGTGGATAAGACAGTAGCATTATCTTATAAAGGAGTCATTCAACCCTTGCTTTTGAATGAGAGCCAAATCAGTATCGTTAATTCCGTGAAATTTCTAGGTATTCTTCTCGACAGCGATCTTAAATGGTCCTTGCATACTGACTCCTTAAGGAAGAAACTAGCCTCAGCTTGCTTTGCAATAAGATCTGTTTCGAAGGAACTAAATTTATCTTTTGTCAAAATGGCATATTTCTCATTGTTCGAGTCCCATCTTCGATATGGGCTTCCATTTTGGGGTTCTAGTACAGCGGCCCAATTTGGTACTATTTTTAAGTTGCAAAAAAGAGCAATTCGTTATCTATTTGGTCTCAAACAAATAACTCATTGCAAGACCTACTTCAAAAATCACGGAATTTTGACGCTTCCCTCTTTATTTATTTTGGAAACGGTTTGTTTGATTCGCAAGCATCTAAACATTTTTCCCGATAGACCTGATCAGGGCTACTCCATTTGAAATTCGGATTGTAACGTCTATTTACCGATCCCGTCCACTCAGTTAGTAAAGAATTCTATTCTATATAGCGCAAAAAAACTTTATAATCACCTTCCAAGAGAAATTAAATCCGCAACATCTTTCATTAAGTTTCGTAAGATGACAAAAATCTATCTCTCTGAAAGACCATATTATTCAGTTGACGAGTTTCTTAATGTATAACAAAGAAACAAAATTAGTATTGTTTATAATTACATTTGGGTGTCTCAAGCAGTGGCTACAATTTGTCTCATTTGTTGTTGTCTGTACAAATTATGTAAGTGATACAATAATTTTACTAATTTAAAATTGTATTGTTCTGTTTTTTATTATATTTGTTTTTGTTTTATACTTTTTGTACTTTTTGAGTGATTTTTTTTTAGCTTTGTCCATAAAATTGTCCAATAATTTTCAGTGACAATAAAGCATATTCCTATTCTATTCTATTCTATCCATTCTTGTTACTCTGCAGCATCTTCGCAGGCATTCCATCTCTGTTGCTACTATCTTACTGCTGTTTTTCTTGTTTATGATCCAATTTTCAGCCCCATATGTCATAATACTTCGCATTAATGTTTTATAAATCTGTGTTTTTGTCTTCATATTTAGGTGTCTATCCCACCATACTGAGTTAAGTCGTCGGATTGCTGTTCTTGTTTGTCCTAATCTTTGTAATCAAACAAATAAAATTGCGCCCTCTAAGAAATGCACGCTAAAGCATAAAAAATATAACATTTCAATGGACTCATTGCGATTCAAACATTTTTGGCATAATGTTTTTTAATGAAAATACTTAAAAATAAGAGAACAAATGACCAGGAAATACCACAGCCGTACTGATAAAGGCTACATCTAGGAAGTTGACAAGAACGATATCTAAACAAGTTTATAAATTCGTGGCAAACGTAGGAAAAATAAAAATACCAACAGGGAAATAAATTTTTTTAATACAATTTTTATCACACAATTTTAATCAACGTCAACAAAGTAATCAAACAAAACAAAATAATTTTCAAGCTTCCATCATATTATTGTTAGTTCAATCAAATAAAGCCAACAAAGCAAAGCATTCTCTTTGAACATGTTTAGGGATATTTGGGAGAACATGGAGTATGGGACTCAAATAGATGTACTGGCTCTAAATGACTGTAGTTAGACATTATCGTTACGAATGGCGTAGTACGGTGGTCTAAATGCCAATAAAAGAGTCCACCAGAGAGAAGCTGAACTACAGTTCTTCTTTTTCAGGTACCATCTCCGCTACGGAGGTTGGCAATCATCATAGCTATTTTAATTTTTGAGGCAGTAGCTCTAAAAAGTTGTTTTGAGCTGCATCCAAACCATTCTCTCAGGTTCTTGAGCCATGAAATTCGTCTTCTTCCGATGCCTCTTCTGCCATCTATCTTTCCTTGCATTATGAGTCGCAGGATGCCATACTTCTCGCCCCGCAACTACAGTTGGTTCATAATAAATTCCGATGCACGTCATTATCTACGTCAGAATCTAAATTGACATTGTTGCCAAATTACAGATTCTTAAATTTATTTTAAATCAAATGTATCACACAGTTATTACAGAAGTGGATTAAAACACAATAAATTTATATTCAATGTAAATAAATAAAAAAAATAGAAATAGAAAACAAGGATTAAGAAATAATCGTACTTTAAAATCAAGTTCAGCCGCTTGTGTAGTATAAAGAAGTAAAATAGAATAAAAAAACAACACTGTTTTCATTACTTATTTAGTTTGAAATGTTTTGAATGAAAACTGGATTTTCAAATGATAATCAATATTTTTTCTTCAGCTTTATTTAAGTTTCGGTTTTATAATAAGAGTTAGAATTATCTGTATGCCTAGTTTATGCTCTTGGTTATAAAAGTTTTTAACAATTACCCATATTAATTAAAGGGCTTAATGTGAAAAGCATCAAAAAGGTAAAAGTGAGACTTTGAATATTAAAAATAATATTATAAAATCCAGTAACAACTTTTGTTGTTTTGGTTTAGATATGTCGATGCATCATGCCCTAGAGAACTATAGTTACAATAATATTATTAAAAGTACTCCAAACTTGAGAAAAAACAGTTTTTATTTAAAAAAAAAATGTAGCCTGTTACATTATTACATTAATAATAAATACCCAAAATCTTATTTAATCAACCAGCTCGACGACCTTATCAGCAACATCAGGGCTGAAATTCTCTTGTAAACTATTGTAGAAGGGATGATACACTGAAGGTGTGTAGGGTAATAGTAATATCACATTTTCGAGTTTCTTTTTTGTAATCCGAATGGGCTCAAAATACTTCTGTTGTAACTCAGAAAGCACATTTGGACGTCCCTTCTTGACAACAGTAACGGGGTTGTAGGTACCATTCACAGAATGCTTACCGTAAAATGCTTTTCTGTTATCACTCTTAAATAAAAAGGAAAAAGTATTGGAAAAATCCAAAGATTGCTGGTCATCAGTGCGAGTACTCTTTTTGATGTTCTCTAAGAGTGGTTGTACATTGAAGAAATCTTCCTGCTTCATAACAGTTAAGTTGAAGGACTTTTTTTATTAGATTCTTTTATAATTTTATGCCACTCCTCAAGAGAGTACACAAGCGGAGCATACTTCGTTTTTCTATAAGAGCAAAATCCCTGTCAAAGGGAAGGTGAGTGTGTACGCTGACTAAAAAATGGTGTGTAATAGACTTAAACTTTTGTTCCTTCACTAACTGAAACAATAAAGACGTTAAAAGCCAATTTTTGTTTTGTTCGAGACAATTCATCATCGTCATCATCAGTAACTCGACAACCCTTTCTGGGTCCTGGCTTCTTCTAGGATTTTCTGCCATTCTGTTGTGTTCCTTGCTTTGTTTTTCCAGTTGGTAATCTTGTGTTTTCAGATCTTGTTCCACTTGTTCCATGTATCTAAGTTTGGGTCTTCCTTTTGACCTCCTCCCTAATGGTGTTTGCCTCATTATATGTTTTGGTGTTTCAGTCTTCAACATCCGTTCAACATGCCCCATCCAGCCCAGACTTCCGATCTTTATGGATGTTATGACGTCGGGTTCATTGTATGCTGTGTATAGTTCAAAATTATATCTTCTGCGCCATCTGTCATTTTCTTTCACCCCCTTATATATGTGTCAAAGGGTTTTTCGTTCAAATGTACCTAATAGGTTCTCATCGCTTTTCAACAGTGTCCATGTCTCTGATCCATGTACAAGGACCGGTTTTATCATTGTATTGTATTGGGTATTGTATATTTTGGTTTGGTTTTTTTTGTGATGTTGTTAGATCTTAGATGTTTAATTAGTCTATTATAAATTTTATTAGCGATATGTATTCTTCTCTTAACTTCTTCACTGACATTATCTGTGGTAACTAGTGAACCTAGGTATGCAAAATTTTTCACGCTTTCGATGTTATAGTCTCCTATGGTTAGATTTTGTAGGTTTTGTGCCGCTCTTTCTATTGCATTAAATGCTTCTATCATCTCTCTTTCGCTTCTAGCTATGATATCAACGCCACCTGCAAATGCCAATATTTTTACACTTTTTGTTATTATTAATCCTCTGGTGTCGACTTTTGACTCTCTAATTATTTTCTCTAATGTGATGTTGAATAGAATACCGATTAGGGCATCTCCCTGTCGTAGGTCCGTTCTCACATGGATTGTATCTGTTAGTGCGTTTTGAATTCGAATTTTGCTTTGTACTTTAAGTGTTTCTTTTACTATATCAATGAGTTGAGTTGGAATATTAAACTCTTTCAGTGTATAGATTAAAAATTCTCGACGGATGCTATCATAGGCATTCTCAAAATCAATGAAAAGATGATTTATGTCTATATTAAATTCACTAGTCTTTTCCAAGATTTGCCTTAATCTGATCTATCGTGAACTTCTGCCTGCAGAAACCACATTGATATCCCCCAACTATTTGTTCCGCATATAGTCTCAATCGGCCATCACAATATTTGACAGTATTTTATATGCCACAGTTAGTAGCGTTATTGCCCAGTAGTTTTTACATTGAAGCTGATCTCCCTTTTTATGTAGTCGGATAATTACTCCGGTATTCCAGTCTTGTGGCAGTTGTTTGTTACTCCAGGTGTTATTATTAGTCCGGGACAATTATCCGTAAAGAAAACGAGATATTCTACTTTAATTATCTTTGAGCTCAGAAATTTGATGAGTACTGATGCAATTTCATCACTTTCTCTTTTTGAATCATGGATTCCTAGATTATACATCCATATTTTTCTGCAATAAAATTTAGAACCAGTGGTTAATTTGGGAAACGGTAACGCTTGCTGCAAGTCAAACGATAAACACATGTCTTCTTATCAATTTTGGACCAGGCTGTTTCGCTCTTCATCTTGATTTTTGTCGATAGGTCACTTAAGTCAAAAGATATCTAATTTTTACTTTACCGTCGAGCTGATACAAATTTTATTGAACATTGATTTCGCGTGCGTAACTGTCATTCAAAATCGACGGTCGCTTCAAGCCTTGTTTGGGAGAACGGTTCATTCTACACAAAAAGTGCAAATAAACATTTTTGTTTAAAATTATCTCAGCTACATTTTTATTTAAAACATATACATATTTTTGGTAAATCGACTTTTTGAGTTTTTACCACTCTGCGAGGGGGTTTTAGGGGGAAGCCCAGAGGTAAAAGTGGTAAATTTTTTTTCATCTTTTTTGGGGTCCCATAATTTGTATTCCTGGCAAAATTTAGCTTCTTCGAATGATTTTTAGAGATTCAGTGACAGTTTCGTCTCTGACGACTGGAGTATAATGTTGATGCTTTGTTTTTTGTCATTTTAAATAATTGTAAACTTCATTGTAAATATTTATTTGTTTTTAATTTTTTTAATATAATTTTTTATCGAAAATAATTTATATATTATAGCATGTACTTTTGGATTGACTGTATTAAATGAATTACCATTAAACATACAGATTTCATCAATAAAAACTGTTTATATATAAAGATAAGAGATACATGAATTAACTTTCCGTTTTATGTGGCAAATATTTTACTTTGTATATATTAAAATAAAGATATCATCAGTAAACAATATAAAAACTACAATAAATATTTGCGAAATATTGCACATACTTTTTAAAGATTGTGTTTAAGATTTAAAATTTACTTTTAACCCGTCAAATAATCCAGCAGCTGGGTACTTTCTGTTTTCATGGAAGGGTGGATAATTATAGAAAACTTTTCTATAATTATCCATTTATAGGAAACTATTCTATCATATCTAAAATTTTTCGGTACACGAAATGTAGGTCTACCATCTCAAAAAGTGGTATTAATTTTTATAAACAATTTTTTAAAAATAAATATTGAAATTTAAAAATGTTAACCTACAAATAGTCCCATCCTGTCCCAAAGTACGGCTAAAATACATTAAAAATGCTATAAATATAACAATTTTCAATTGAAGGTGACTTATCTACAAAATGAACTGAGAGCTAACGGCAACAATGTTAAATATTAGAAGTAAATTCTTACCGCCACTTACCGGGGTCATTTTTATTGCGTATGCTTTGCCAATGTGGATAAGTGAAAAGTAAGATGGTTCCATAAAATTGGCCCACGTAACAATATACCTTCTACATTACCGTTGCGATTTACAAGCGAATCGTTGACCAAGTTCGTTAAATACTTTAATACCTCGGTACACTTATCAACACTTCGTTGGTCTATATATTTATGTCCTTGGAAAGAGTCTATATTGGAGCCAAGTAAGAAAGTACTTACAACAACCAAAGTAAGAAAAAATAATTGATGACCGAGGAAATTCTAGAGTTGATGAATGAAAGGAAAAAAAACAAAACCATCAATACGATCCGCTATAAACAGCTTCAAAACCAAATAAAAAGAAAAATTAGGGAGGCTAAAGAAACCTAGTTGTCTGAAAAATGTAAAGAAATAGAAGAACTGCAAAACAGATATGACAACTTTAATCTACACAAAAAAGTCAAAGAACTAGCCGGAGTAGGAAGTAGAAGAACCTCAAATATATTGCTCGATAAAAATGGAAATATTATATTGAAGACAGAGCAAAAACTACGACGATGGAAAGAGTACATCGAGGAATTATTTCATGACCAGAGAAAAGCTAGTACATCTGTAGATAGCCAAACGGGAGATGTAGGCCCAGAGATAACCAAATCAGAGGTTAGTCAGGCATTAGACTCAATGAAAACCAATAAATCTGCTGGTCCAGATGAATTACCAAGCGAGCTATTAAAGTTGGTGAACGAGAAAAACCTAGACATAATAGTAGAACTGTTCAACGCTATCTATACTACGGGAATCATCCCTAGAGAAATGTTGACGTCAGCATTTGTGTGTTTGCCAAAGAAAGTGAATGCCAAAGAGTGCAGTGACTATCGAAGCTTAATGTCACATACCTTGAAAATTCTGTTGAAAATTATTCACGCCAGAATTCACACTAAACTGGAGCTGGATATTAGTGACACACAATATGGGTTCCGCAATGGTATGGGTACCAGAGAGGCACTATTCTCCTTCAACCTGCTGACGCAGAGATGTTTGGATGTTAACCGTCCTCTTTACGTCTGTTTTATAGACTACAATAAAGCGTTTGATAAAGTAAAACATGACCGACTCATGGAAATTCTAAAAAATAAAAACCTACATGAAATAGATTTAAGGCTAAGAACAAACCTTTATTACAATCAGCGAGCAATAGTACGAATTGAAAAAGAGACATCTGAAGAAATGGAAATAAAGAGAGGAGTCAGTCAAGGCTGCATACTATTACCTCTATTATTTAACACGTATTCTGAAGAGGTAATTCGAGAAACTCTGGAAGATGAAACAGTCGGCATAAGAGTAAATGGAATCTTAGTTAACAACATCAGATATGCAGATGATACAGTAATAATAGCCGATAGTTTACAAGACCTGGGAAGACGCATAAGTAAAATAGTAATGTGTAGTAGGGAGTACGGACTCTCAATATCAAAAAGACGAAGTTTATGAAAATTTGTAAAAACAACCATAATACTAACGAAATCTTGACAGTAGAAGGCCAGCAGATCGAAAGAGTAAAAAAAGTACACTTACCTAGGAACACTTATAACAGAAAATAATGACTACACTGCAGAAATCAAAGTCAGATTCGAAAAAGCACGTTCTAATTTTATGAAAATGAAAAAGGTCCTATGTGGCTTAACATTAGCTCTTAAAGTACGCCTAACAAAATGTTACGTATACAGTGTACTATACTATGGAGTGAAATCATGGACGTTAAATCTAGACACAATGAGACGACTTAACGCCTTTGAAATGTGGACAAATAGAAGAATTATGAGGGTTTCCTTGGTAGATAGAGTTACGAACAATGAAGTACTGAGAAGAATATGTAAAGAGAAGGAAGTTGAACTTAAAATTAAAGAAAGAAAGCTACAGTATCTCGGACATGTGATGCGGGACGAGAAGTATGGCATCCTGCGACTCATAATGCAAGGAAAGTTAGATGGCAGAAGAAGCATCGGAAGAAGACGAATTTCATGGCTCAAGAACCTGAGAGAATGGTTTGGATGCAGCTCAAAACAACTTTTTAGAGCTACTGCCTCAAAAATTAAAATAGCTATGATGATTGCCAACCTCCGTAGCGGAGATGGCACCGGAAGAAGAAGAAGAAGAAGGAGTGGGAATTGGAGACATAGTTTATTCGTTTGGTTTCTTCATCATCAAACGTCCACATCTGCATAGGCGTGGTGTGTTCTTCACTAAAGAGACTTTAAGGATAATAATAAAAGGAGATTTAAAATTTATATATGCCAAAGAATCTCGTAATTCTGTCTTAATAGAAAGAGATGATTTATTTTCATGGCGACGAAGATATCTTCACTCTATTAGAGAGGTTCTTTCTGACCACAACACGATTTATTATTTGGACTAAACGTGGGTAAATGCTGTTCACACAGTATCTAAGATCTGGCAAGATATTACTGTAACGAGTTATCGTCAAGTATTTGTGGACGGTTTATTAACAGGTTTACGAGGAACAACGGGTAACGGGCAACGACTGATGTCGCCCATATAGCTAGTGAGAGTGGCTTTTAAGACGATAGTGCACTAATTTTTTTTTATCCAAAAAACAAAGGATTATTACGAAGGCATGGATGCCCAACGCTTTGAAAAATGGTTTGAATCTCTTCTGTCATGCGTCGAGTCAAATTCGGTAATAGTGATGGATAACGCTTCCCATCACAGCCGATTAGTAGAACATCTGTCAACTATGTCCACCAGAAAAGCAGACATGCAGAGTTGGTTAGGACAAAAATATTTTCCCAGGACATGGCTAAGGCCGTTCTTATAAGTGTCAGTAGATAGCATCGTGATAGATATCGCCAGCATGTTGTAGATACAATGACTCGTGTTAAAGGATAACCATTCTATAGCTTTCTCCTTACCATTGCGAGTCAAACCCGATAGAATTAATCTAGGCTCAAGTAAAGCGTTTCGTAGCCCGTGACAACGTGACATAAAATTTTTGATGTCTAACGTTTGTTAGAACTCGCAATGGAAAGGATACGGAAAGCAGATTTTGCTAATACCGTAGCCCATGTGATTAAGAAAGAAGAGAAAGTGTGGCGATTGGAAGGAATGGTAGACACTGATTTTGACAAAATATAAATTAAATGAGGAGTGACACTGGTGGATGCCTAGCACTGCCTGGATATAGTGATAATTGATCAGATATCGACCAGGGTTAAACAGACAACTTAAAGGGCGATTTAAAATCTATTGGAGTTAGAGCATGGAGAAGAGTTGCCAGAGATAGAGGCGAATGAAGGATTGTTCTGAAGAAGGCTTTGGCTCATAACGACCAATAATGTACTGATGATAATTATCAATGCAAGAATTGCTTTTCCTGAAGCATATTGGTCTTCCAGTAACAACACGTTAGCGATAGTTTTTTACTCTATTATTTATGATTCGTGTGTAAAATTTATATGCAGAGTTTAATAAACTGATGTTTGTTTTAGTTACCGCATATATTGTTGCTTGCTTTTTTAAATAAAGAAAACACCCCTGCAGTTTTTTATTCATCTGGTACATTTTTCTGTTTCCTGCATTCGTGTAATAAGTATAAGATTTTACAATCTACTATTAAGCGTCCATATGGTGCCATTTCATTGGTTTTGGATCACTCTTAGGTTTTTTTTAATGTTAAAAGATCGCTTGTGTAAAGACTTTCACTGTAATCTGTGTCTGTTGTTGTATTTATTGTTAATCTTTGTATTTTTCTCTTACTTTATATGCTGTCCATAATTCACGATATTGTGCTTTCCATGTGTCTATTATGTTTGGGAGGGCAGTGTTTCTTTCTTATTAAGTGGTAGCAATAGTTTATAAGGTACATCTTTTCGATCTTGTCCACCATGTATATAATTTTCAATATTTTTTATTAGCTTATCCCATGATTTTAAATGTGCTTTTCTTACAATAGCTTTGGCTAATTATCTTATAACTATAAAGTAATTATAGTAATTATAGTAATTTTTTTTATTTGTTTTTTTATGTAATAATTTTGTATAAGTTTATGTCTCATATTAGTATCGATTGCTAATTATTGCTGCCATTGAGTGTTCTGGTATGTTATGCAAGTTACATAGCTTTGCCTTGATTTATCAGAATCAAAAATAATTTTTACCGTTTTTATGATTGTTAAATGCACAAAAAAATATCATGATATCGTCATATCTATTTTAAAATTATTTTTTAATTTTTATTTATATACAGATACACTTTAAAGCCTTTATTACTTTTTATAATTGTCAATAGAAGTAAAAAACATAATCATTAACCGTAACTACCAAACATTTCCGAAAATAGCCAACAAAACTGCTCGGATAACCAAGAAAAAATTATCACCTTTTTTACCAGTTACAGTTCATTAAGTAGGATCAACAAACCGTAAAATCGGTAACAAAACTTTTTGTTTTTTCTTTAACCTTGAGTTTACAGAAGCTAATACCGGTATTAAGTTTTTATAATACCTAATTTTTGCATATCATCATCATTTTGGTTAGTTAATTAGATGATAAGGTCGTATTGTTATTTATTTCATTTTATACTCAAATAGCAACAAGATAATTTTTGTAATAGGCCAGTTTGAGTATTACTAGGAACCGAAGAATGTCAATAAGAAAAATTTACTTTACGTTAGAAATATTATATTTATATAATAATAGAGAATGTTTGGCTAGCCAAACATTCTCTATTATATATATATATATATATATATATATATATATATATATATATATATATATATATATATATATATAAAGTAGTTAGGTATTATTGACTGACACGTTATGTAAAATAAAGTTTTATTTTGGGGTTGCAGTCATTAATAGGGCAGGAAAGTGAAACTCTTTGTTCTCTATCTAGCTTTCGCAAAATTTATTTGCTTCTTCAGGATATGCTAAAATATGGTATCAGTAAATACAATGAAATTAAAATTAAATAGCATTGTATAAAACTAGTATAAAAACTTACAACATGAGGTTAATCCATTAAATTTTCAAATTTACAAAACATTAAAACTTAACTTATCTAGTTATGTAAGTACAATATTTTAATTTTATTTAATTTTGTACAAATTCATTATGATATTGATTATGTTGATATTTGATTTATGTCAGAAAGACACTCGTTTCTGTTTATTATATTTTTTGTTGTTGATAACTAGCTCTTGATTATTATTATGGTTACGTACAAAGTGGCGCCAAATATGAATATTTAAATTTTTTGAAATTATAGTATTTATAGTCAGAAAATCTAATATTAGAAAATTATAGTATCAATTTTCGTAAGACAGAATGTAATTATTGATATTGCTTAGTTTATCAATATCAGTTTTTTTATTAACACATTGATATTTATTTATGCATACCATTTCTAAGAATTCTCTTTTATTTAATTGGTTTTCACGTCTTAATATATTAGTTTCATTGAAATTAAATGAATGATTTTTATTAATTGCATGATCTATTAATGCACACGTATTTTTATTATTTCTAAGGTCACTTTTATGTGATGTTAGTCTGCCTATTAGATTTCTAGATGTGTGTCCGATGTATGATTTATCACAATTTTCGCATGGTATTATATAAACTACATTTGAGCTTTCCATAATGCTAATAGGTGATTTAGTTTTTGTATACAATGATGCTAATGTTTTAACATTTTTAGTTGCAATTTTAATATCAGAATAGTTAGCAAAGACTTTAGTTAGTTTGGGTGTTAATGTTGGTATGTAAGGTAGTGATGTGAAAGTAAATTGAGATTGCACGATTTGTTGATTTGGTTCTCTTGTTTGATTCATGTCAATCATTCTATTATTAGGATTGTTAAATAAAAATTTGTTAATTATTTTAATTGGGTATGAATTCTCTAATAAAATGTCTTTAAGTTCTAATAACCCTTTGTTGATGATATTGATGTGTGATAATTTGACTATTCTGTTTTTTAAAGCCAATATCAAATTTATTTTTATATGAGGTGGATGTTGTGAATGATAATTAATAAATCTGTTACTAAATATAGGTTTTCTGTAATTACGTAATGCACAAAATGTATTAAGCACTGAATGGTACATAAAACCTATATTTAGTAACAGATTTATTAATTATCATTAATAATAACCATAATAATAATCAAGAGCTAGTTATCAACAACAAAAAATATAATAAACAGAAACGAGTGTCCTTCTGACATAAATCAAACATCAACATAATCAATGTCATAATGAATTTGTACAAAATTAAATAAAATTAAAATATTGTACTTACATAACTAGATAAGTTAAGTTTTAATGTTTTGTAAATTTGAAAATTTAATGGATTAACCTCATGTTGTAAGTTTTTATACTAGTTTTATACAATGCTATTTAATTTTAATTTCATTGTATTTACTGATACCATATTTTAGCATATCCTGAAGAAGCAAATAAATTTTGCGAAAGCTAGATAAAGAACAAAGAGTTTCACTTTCTTGCTCTATTAATGACTGCAAAACCCAAAATAAAACTTTATTTTATATATATATATATATATATATATATATATATGTATATATATATATATATATATATATATATATATATATATGTATATATATATATATATATATATATATATATATATATATATATATATATATATATATATATATATGGGTGTGTGTAATTTATCCTTTCTTGTGTCAAATAATTACACTATTGTGATAAAACAGGCCAGCCCATTGAAAATATAGTATTATCTAACATGCTAAATGTAATCGTATTAACTTTTAAATATATGTATATAGATGAGAAAGTTAAATATCTAAAAGATTTTATAAATATTTTGATGATGTAACTGACAACTATTTCAATCATTGATTTAAATCTTATAAATTTCGATAAGCATGTCTAAACACCAATCTATTACAATAATTCTATTTTCGATTTCACTTGTTTCGCCAATTTCATTTATATGTTAACACAAATATTCTTTTCGTAGTAATATAAACTGTGAGAGTTACCAGATGGCAAATACGGTTATCGTGTAAAAGTTAATAGTCCTATTTAGTTTAGAAACTATATGTATATATGGCCAGTTTTTTTTTAGTCTGCGTCCCAATGCTAAAAATCGAAAAAGTTCTCTCACAAGTACAACTTTTTACAGGCACTGTTGATAATTTTACCTTAGTTGGTTAAATACATAAAACATTGATTTTCCATTATGTTGAGACATCCAATCGAACTAGTCGAGAGCTTTCGAAGGTGAAAAATTTTTTTACTTTTTCTTATGTTTAAGACTATTACTTCAGCTTCTAATGCTAAAGAATCCAAATAAAAATGGTCTGAGGTGTATTTTAAATCTTGATTTTATAGCTCTTCTATTAGACTATAAGCCCATGGGACATTTTTAAGAGGTCAATTGACCCAGCATTAATCACATATAAAGCAATACTTCAATATGTAATAACTAAGAAACTAGACCGTCAATTTTTATCGATACAGGTAGCGACACAGGTAAGGTAAACTTACCACTCAAATGGGGCGGGCATTTTTGTCAAACATTTTTGTACAGTATTTATAACTTAGGCATCAAGAAATCATTTGAAATTGATGCCGTACATTTTTCAATGACCTCAACCAATGGAGTTAAAATCAATGGTTGTGCCCTAGATTTGTCACCCCTATACCATCCGATGGGTAAGGCACCGCAAAATTTAGTAATTTTCTCTTTCCATTTCATACCAGTAAAATTTCCTAACATCGCTCCGTAAAATGTACTTTTTCATATCATAAAAAGTATACTTAATATGATAGCCCATATTAAGTATACTTAATACTTTCTTTTATCAATTCTGACCATCAAAATGATTGTTATATCATATAATATAAACGTAATTATTTTGTTATTTATGTTGAAAACTATTCTTCTTTTTCTTCTTTTCGTGGTCTTCCAGCTGATCGTCTTTTTATTGTGGAGCCGTCTTTACTACTCTATTTATTGTCATTCGGCTTGTGTGATCGTTCCTTTCTACTCTTATATTTCTTACCCAGTCCTTATTGTTCTCCACCTTGTATCTACGTCGTATATCTGTACTTCTAGCTCTGTACCATAGTGTCTTACCATTAATTTTGAAGAGTTTTCATCTCTGCTGTTTCTAACATTCTTTTTGTCCTCTCTGTGTCTGACGACTGTTTGACTGTTTTGTAAATTCTGCCTATCATTTCTTTCCCGATATTCTTGTTTCTCCATATTGTTTCATTCAGACAACCTGCTGCACTGTTTGCTATATTCACTTGATCTTCCACTAATGTGTCTAGCTTTCTGTAGCTAGGTAGTGTAATGCCTTGATATTTAAACTCGATCACTTATTGGTGCAGCATCAGTTATTAGCACTTATTATTATTATTCAGCACAAGCTTATATATTTCTGATACAGCTTTATATTTCCGCAAGAACTTTCTTTTATTGGCGTGTATTATACAACCTACATCTTTTGTTTCTCTTTCTTTTTTATAAACTTTCTAGTTCTTTTTCTTCATTTCCTTTCTTTTTCGTTTGTGTTAAAGCTGTGTTTGGGAAAGTATGTAGTATTTATTTTCATATTTTACATTCTTTTACTTTCTTTTACTATACTATAATATGATCTAATTTAATGGTGTATTCTAACGATTTTGCTATAAAATATATTGTTTCCTGTTATTCAGTAAAATCTCATTGTTAAACTGGCTAGCACATTTATTCTGTTTTTAAGTTCAAAGGATTTGACTTTCTCTTTTGTTATTTTTGTGTCGCAAACACATAAACTGCTGATAAAGTATCATATTACTGTGACCATTAAGTTAAATTATCGCTATTCAAAGCGCAATATAATAGCGCTGATTTATGGGGGTACACTTATCCTATGAACCACCTAACGGTCAGAGGGTTCTTTCTGACCATCTCAAGAAACACTTCCTAACGAGACAGCGTACAGTAAGCATATCAAGTGTATCGATTAAGTCCTCTGTTGAGCCTCGGTGCCGGGCGCCCCTTAACGTCGTGACGCGCAGCGACCAATTCTACTGCCTGCTACGATTAACAAACCAATATTTCAAAGGGTAAGCCTATTCTTTGTACAGATAACAGTAAACAGTAAAAGGCAGTTAATTCTCGTAATTTATTCAAAATTAATATTTGCTATTTTCGCTAATTTATTTACAGGCAAAATATTGCATTTTTTCTACGATTATTATTCTACTTTCATTTAACCAGCGACCTCTAAGTTTTATACAATACAGCTTCTTCTTCTTCATGTGCCATCTCCTGTAAGAAGGTTGGCAACCATCATGGCAATTCGCACTTTTGATACCGCTGCTCTAAAGAGGTCAGCAGAAGTGCAGTTAAACCAAGCTCTCAAATTGTTTAACCAGGAGATGCGTCTTCTTCCACGACTCCTACCCTGTATTCTTTCTTGTATTATTAATTGCAGCAAGTTATAACGCTCGCCCCTCATGACATATCCTAGATATTGCAGCTTTCTGACTTAAATTGTATTTAAAACCTCTTTATCTTTTCCCATTCTTCTCAACACCTCCACATTCGTGACTCTATCCACCCAACTTATTCTTAATAACTTTCTGTAGGCTCATAACTCGAAGGCTTCTAATCTGTCCAAAACATCTTTCTTTAATGTCCAAGCCTCCAACCCATAAATAATACGGAGAACACGTAGCATCTCAGAAGTCTTATTTTTAAAGAAATTGAAATGTCCCTGCTGCAGAGTACTTTTTTCAGTTTGTTGAAAGAATTTCTTGCCTGTCCTATTCTTGCCCTAATATCTTTTGTTATCTCATTATTTTCGGTAATTATTGTACCCAGATATGTATATGTTTCAACTTTTTTAATTTGTTCTCCATGTATTGTTATGTTTTCTTGGCGCTGTTGGACTTTTGTAATTACCATAAATTGTGTCTTTTTCTGTGTTTAGGGGCAGTCCGTTTTCTTCGCTGACTTCTACCATTCTGTTAACCATTTGTTGTAAATCCTCAAGACATTCCGCTAATTAAATAGTGTCGTCGGTAAACCGTATATTATTGATTGGTCGCCCATTTACTTTTATTCCCATAGTTAGTTCTTCTAGTGCTTCCTGGATTATTTCCTCTGAATACAAATTAAACAATGTAGGAGACAGGACCCTGAATGACGCCCCTCTCAATCTGTATTTCATTTGAAAAGACGTTGTTCTCTTTTACCACAGCGATCTCATTATAATAGAGAGCGCTAATGATCCTGATGTCTTTCATATCTAAGTTTTTCTTTTTAAGTAATTCGATAGTCGTCTGACCTTATCGAAGGCTTTGTTGTAATCCAAGAAACACATATATATTGGCTTATTAACATCTATGCACCTTTGTACAAGTACATTCACAGCGAAAAGGGCTTCCCTCGTTCCCAGTGCATTTCTAAATCCAAATTGTGTGTCACTTATGTCCTGCTCAAGTTTGTTGTGCATTCTCCGGTGTATAATTTTTAAAAATATTTTGAGCGTATGACTCATTAAACTTATTATCCGGTGGTCTTGGCATTCTTTTGTATTTGGTTTTTTTTGGTAATGTTATGAATGTTGACATCAGCAAATCTCTGGGAATGATTCCTGTACTGTATATTGTATTGAATAAGTATCGACCAATATTCCAATTTGCTGTTCTTCTATTAACCGTATTATGTCTACAGGTATTTCGTCAAGACCTGTTGACCTGACAATACAGCTAGGAAATCTAAATTTGCCTTTTCGAACTCCATTCTTACGCAGGTCAGTTAGAGTCTCAGTCAGACTTAGTAACAGTTCTTGCTTGACTATTTTTTATACTTGTCTCTGTGTTTCATTTAACGTTAGCCTTTTGTTTATTCGTGCTACCTAGTTTTCCTTGTTCTCGCAAGGTCGCCATCTTCGCTTCGTCCAGTTAGATATTCAGTTTTTTTGGTGTATTCTTTGTTTCTATTGTATATATCAGTCAGTAACATACTATTTTATGTGGTTTATTGTTATCAGCGATTTTTTAAACCTGGTCGCTATAAAATAAAAACTCATTGTGTACGGTAGATATATCAAGTTAAACAAAATGACGGAAAATTTATTTAAAATGCGTCATTCTACTATTAACAAAAGGTATTCTACACTTTTATTTACCTTGGGATTCATAAAATAACATTGGGTTACGGTTTTAATACCTAAACGACGCCAGAAAAGCGTTTAAAATTATATAGATATAATTTTATTTAATAAGATCTTAAAAAAGATATCATTAAATAAGTTAGTGTTATATTTATAAATCAGAAAAAATATTTTTAGGGCATCTTGTTATTTAACCTTTCAATCGTATTCGTCTATATTAGTACATGATAATATTATTTTCCAAAGACAAATATTAAAAAACAGAATGACAATATTTGTCCAAACTAACATATGTCGATGTTATTAATAAAAAGGCAATTTCGAAATCCTGTTTATAACCAAAGTTCAAAACTGGACTAATATAAACAAAAAGTGCATGCGAAGGCCTTCGCCTGGGTAAACAAGATAAAATAAAAAATTGTATTTATTAATCTCTAGTAATTGAGAGAAATAAGATATTCCTATTGTAGTATAAAAGCAGTATAAAAGACGTATCTTAAAAATATTGAGATACATACAGTGATCTAAAAATATTCTATTGCAATAAGGGCACACGTATTGGATAACATGCATGTCTTGTTTGAAAATACTTTCACTACACTTCAAGTTTAACCTTGTAGATTCAGTAGTTTTATAAACATAATTGGCCTAGTAAAGTGTCGATTTGTAATAGAATCTTGATGTTATATGAATGTAAACAGAAAGCAATCGAGGGTACTTAATAATTGTAATTCCTTCGTAGTCGGTATTCAAAATTTAAGATATAATACGTAATTAATTAAATAAGTAATGTCATCCAGTATTAGTTATCGCGTTGTGAATAAAAGTAAATAAATACAATACATCACAACGTAATATATATTTATCAATCCTCCCAAGTATTCAAGATATAATCGTATAAGAAATATCTCCAATCCATTTAGGCATTAATATAATGGCGATAGGTGACACGAGATATATATATATATATATATATATATATATATATATATATATATATATATATATATATATATATATATATATATATATATTTATACTGCGACTTTGACTCGGCCAGGTTTCTGACAATTTTTTTGAGTTTCATGGATCTCGATAATCCAAACCTTTGTTTCCTGGAGCGGGTTCGTTGGACTTCGATATGCTACCGAATATTTCTCTCTATTCAAGTATTCTTGTTTCAAATATGAGTAAGAGGTTTTCATCTGTCTTGGATATGGTTCATATTTCATATCCACATGTCCATACATTTTCCCTGACAGGATAAGGATTTTGTTTAAAGCCAAATTAAGCCTGTTTATATAAAGCCATAAACGAAACTAAATTTCCCAAAAATTAATAAAAATAATAAGACTAAAATAATTAGAAAGTATGTAAATAAAGAAAAAACAATTACTAATAAAAGAACTAAATTTCAGATGCATGCTGAGACATCTAGGTACTTATTATCGCACAATTTGGCAGAAGATAACACAAACATTTGTGCACTTAAACCACATTTCTAAGGAAAATGAATGTCTAATAAAGTCTGTCTTGACAATCCAGCGTCGACTTAGTGATTGACATCAGGAAAGATGTTCCCTTAAACAGAGATTTCCTACATGCCATGACAACCTGTGCCGTCCTGTTGGAAATAGTTCAGCTGTAAATACTTGTGAGAACACAGTGAACCTGTACCACGTGGCTCACATAAGGATTAAGTATTTTATACAAAAATGGAAAATAATACACCCTAATGTATATTTAATATAATTTATTATATATTCACTGTTGTTAAACAACGCGATTATGTAATATACTAATTATAATTTATTTATTTCAAGTAAAATGTACTTTTTCATTCAAGTGAGAATTAATCTAAGTCTGTCAAAAGAGGTTTATTCTGAGGACTGTCTTGCAAACACAGAGAAGATAAAAGTGCCCAGTTGTCCATGTCGTCGTAGTTTGGCTCATTTTGTATCACATTTGAAAGGTCGGGTAGAAGTAGATCATTATTTTCAAGGTCATTTGGTGCAGTAGGTTTTGTAAAGTTTGCGATTAAGTCCTCATGATCAATATCCAGTATTTCTTCCCCTTCTTCGACTTCTTTGTCATCGTCATTATACTGAAACAGTTCAAAGATAAAGTATATTTATTATAAGTTTATAAAAAAATAAATAATGTCTTATGTTTTCGTTTTTTATGGGATTTAATATACTGGACGTTGACACGTGACGCAATCATAAAACTGTAGAGTGGGTAGCAATAAAAAATATACAAAATATCGTTAAACGTCATAAATTATATCGTAATTAACGTCAGAAGAAGACAAAATTGGAAAACAACAAATATACTGATTAACCACATGTCTTCATGGACTAAGTAGAAATGTTAAATTAAATTTCTTGTTTTGTCAGAAAAATATTACTACGCCCCGGATAGTACCTAATAGACATGAGCTGGGCGCAAATCAGAGGAGGTATGCAGAATTAGTTTGTGGTTTAAATTACAGGGTTGCCACGCGCCACGGTTCCTATAATTATTTATTGGTTTGTTTATTAGTACAAAATGTTGTTTACATGAATAATTGTTTGCAAAATAACGACTGTGTAACGAGTTAATTATTTAAAATCTGTAAATTTTGTAAAATTGTAAATATTCTTTTAGTGCTGCTCAAACAAGGTCTATCTGGTTTAAATTCGGATTATATAGTGGGAGCCTTAATACGCCATGTCCGTTATTTCTAGTAGTGGAATCAATTGCAAATTTTACTTATTTCGGTTTGTATAAGCCGGTCTGGTCTGGTCTGAGCATGTTTGCAGGAAAAGAAATATTTCTAGTTATTATCCAATCATTTTACTCTGTGGTGATGCGGATATTGGTGCTTTATTCACTTGAGCTTTATGATAAGGTGCACAGTCCATCACGATGACACTGTTGGAAGGTGGATTACTTAACAATTTTTTTTATTAATCACTTTTTGTAGTTGACAAAATTCATATCAAGGTAATCATCCGATTGTGTTTGGGAATTCCATTTCTCACAAAATCCACAGACAACACCTGTATCGATCTCTGCATTCACAATAATCAAACGTTGGTTTTGTAGACGAATCCTTTAACAACACTGTTCATTACATTAGTCCAATAAATTATTACTGCAACTATGGCTTGAAAGTAAATACGTTTCATTAGTAAACACAATAAATCTTTTTAATTTCGAAACTGTTTAATCTTTCATACATACTGTAATTAAAGGCGTCTAATATGATGTTTTTTATTAAAAGTTTTTGATTCTTGGCTGTTTTTTAAACGAAATCCGAGATTCCTAATTTCCAAATGCACACTTTGTTTGGCTCCTTTGTACACAAATTCTTTAAAAAATTCCTTATGAATTATATTTACAGTGCAATTTTTTGCTAAGGCTGCCCTTTAACGGTGGGATGCAGGCCTTGGACTCATTGTCCTAGATTTCCGGTTTTTATGAAGATTTATTCCTATTTGGGATTGTCGTCGGACCCCGATTTTAGACGCCTAGTCTGCTTGATAAAACCGGCAAGCCTCTCAAGCTTTTTCTCCGTAACTAACTCTTTAAGGGTTGTTTGGTGAGAATGAAAGCATTGCTGACTCGCGTTAGCAAAGATTAAATAGTCGCCCACGAAGTGTTCGGCGGTCTCGTTCTGTTATCAAAGCTAGGACACATTGCTTATTTTCTCAGCCCACAGATATTTTGGTGATTCGCGAGTTAATGTGACCTGTGACGGCCTGTAGAACCTACCAAATTCCATCTCTATGTAAAGCAGTTAATTGGTTTCCTAGCAAGACTAAGCCGACGGGATCCTTAGTCTAACGACAATCGGTCCTCTCGTTTCATCCTGCCAGATATTCCATTTACTTTGTTATTTTTAATATCACGACTCTGTTGCTTGATAAGATTGATCAATGTTTTCAGAGCTGTTAATCCGGGCTATCTGAGTACATAATTATATCATGATGCTGAATTCCAGCTGTGATCATTATTTCTATCGCTTCCTGAGAGCCAATGTCTTCGCCTGAAAAAACAGTAATATAATCACCAAGGTAAAAGATAGTTCTGTCTGGCAAAGGAAGATCGCCATTCACGAAGACCATTCATTTTCCAGTTTTCTTAGTTTTTGAGCCCTCCATTTAATATACTACCGTATTTATCTTCCCTTTCGATACCTCCAACATACCCTCTCCCTCCACTTTCTATTTAAATATACGATTAAAGATCCACTGGATCCACTGGAAAGAAAGACTAAAGTCTTTCGACATTGTTAGCATGAGAAGCACCCTCCTACCTTTTTCACATATGTTCACATGTTTACAAACTCTACCTTTCCTGTCAACTAGTCTCTTCCCAGCTCATGTTCCAGATTTTTCAATTCAATACATGAATTTATATGCCTCTGCTTTTAGGTAAATATCTAAAGGATGAACTAAATAATGAGGGACCTATCTTTTAAAGGGATTTTTAAATAAATCCAGAATTGACTGCATTAATCCAAACACCTCATCCATGAAAAAGTGCCAATCTAACAATGGATTAGGTAATACCAAGGTAAACTCTTGGGCAT
This sequence comes from Diabrotica undecimpunctata, assembly GCF_040954645.1. Classification (NCBI taxonomy): domain Eukaryota; kingdom Metazoa; phylum Arthropoda; class Insecta; order Coleoptera; family Chrysomelidae; genus Diabrotica; species Diabrotica undecimpunctata. Next base: position 134,369,531 of record NC_092810.1, read on the forward strand.
TGCATCAGAATCGATAAGGTATTGCGAATACTGCTTACTGCATGTGGTTTCCATGATAGTTTACTATCTATGATTACTCCCAGATATCACACTCACGTCTGTGCAAGGCTGAAAGCTCGAAGTGTGCTTTGTGCGAAGTTATGCGATGTATTAAGATTCCTTCATCTAAGGATCGCAGCAAAGTCGTTCGCATATATCTCATCATAGCGTCCACACCTTGCTCTTTTATCGAAGAGGGAATCCACCACTATACTCTAAAGTAAAAGAGAAAGAATGCCCCCATTGCGGATATCCCTTTTCAATGAGCCTATTTGGTTTCGACCCTGCTCAATCCACGGAAACTCTTCTGTGCCATAAACTCCATTCACTGGGCGACTGGCTCAGGAACACGGCAGATACTTTTAGTGGATACTTGTTTTTCAGTTATATGAAAATTATTAATTTGCCCAGGTAGCAGACTTACCCCTAACATGCCCGAAGTGGATACAAACTGCCTACAATAGAGAGACGTGGAAGAAGGAAGAGAAGGTCTATGTCCAAAATTGGACAGCAAGGGCTGTATAGATAGAGATAGATTAGGAATAACAAACTGGATACATTTTGCGGCCCTGCTTTGCAATTTGTTTAATGCTACACACATAAACTCCTGAAAGTGCAACCCAAAAGATTTAAGAATATTTATTATTCTTCGTATTAAATTATTTATCAAATTAGATGGGAAAATAATAAAGCATGATGCAAGGTTTAGATATCTGAGAATGGATATAACTAGTTAAGGAGATGTTGAAGAAGAAGTACGACAACAAAGCTTAAAATCAAGTAAAGCGACGGGATCTCTTAATGGCAAAATCTGGAAGAACAAACACCTAAGACAAGACACAAAAACAAGAATCTATAAAGCAGCAATTAGACCTACATTAACAAACACGGCGGAGACACAACAGAGATGAAAATACTCCGACGAATATCAGGGAGAAGTCTGTTGGATAAGGAAAGAAGCGAAAACATAACAAAAGCATGCAATATAGGAGACATAAATGGATGGGTGACAAAACGGAAACAGGAGTGGAACGAACACATTAGTAGAATGGCAGAGGATAACACGAGATAGTACGAATAGCACGAGGATAGTACGAATAGCACGAGATAAGTCACCAAATGGACTAGGAAGTATTGGTAGACCAAGAAACAGGTTTTAAAGCCGACATACAAGAAGAAAGACGAAGCAAAATAAATTACATGCCATGATAGCCATGCGCTCTTGTACTTTTTTCAAGTAGATAATAGTTTATTATCAGCTGCTTCTCGCAAAGCGAGATTTAAGCAAATTTTAACAATGTGTGTTTAACGATCTTGAGGATTCAACATTTTTCGCTTCACTTTATACTGTTGATCTATTTTTAGATTAAATGAACAATTACAAGATTCAAAATCACCATTAATAATAACTATTAAAAATTGAGATTTTATATAAAACTTGTCAACGTCGCAAATTGCTTCTATAGTAAAACCAAAGAATATAGACGCTTAGCTATCTATATTCTTTGGTAAAACTATCGATTCAGTTCCCGATCAACTGAGTGCTATTTGTTTTAATTTTAAATTTGCTAGTGCGCACAGTATTTCCACGTCTATTCATATTCTGGTTTTATTGTAAGTGTAATAATAGAGCAAAGAATTGTGAAATTTTACATTAAACTGCTACTGAACTGCGTATAGTTTACTGAAAAATGCTTCTACAATGCTTAAGTCGTTCCTTAACTAGAATTATGTCTCCGTTAAATCTGTTTCAAACCTCTTGTAAATTTGTAAATAAACGCAATTTAGAAGATTCTTCAGGGAAGAAGACAATTCCTCAGAAGATACGTAATTAAATAGACTACAAGCTTTTTACGTACCTAGATATTATAAAATAGTTTAACAATAGAATTTAGGCCTGCAAACAAAGCTCGAAAAACAGATTGAATTACATACAGCAAAATTTAGCCTTGTATATAATAATGATGATAAAGAACCTGGATATTTCATATTATTTACCTGTGTTACAGGGGTTGTAGATTTATATTGAAAAGCGTTAGTGGTTAAATCAACCTCCACCGGAAACAGCGCAGGCCCATTTAGTAATTCTACAGTTCTTGTATGCAGTTCCGCCAAACCTCTTATGACCTTAACCAAATGACCTCCAAGTGATTGTACATGCTTGTTATCCAGCAATTCCATTTTTACCAATACATCTGCTCTTAATTTAGCAAATCTTGATCTGGCGAGTTGTCTACATCGTAAAATTAATCTGAAAGTTTGAAACAATTATTAATACGACTATTAGATAATACTCTTTTCGGTAAAAAATATTGTAAGTTATTTTGCTGGAAGCCGGAGAGTTTTCCCATTTAAGAGTTTTTGAATCACTGAATCTGAATTGGCACTACAGCCCTTCGTGAGCCCTGGCCTGCCTCAAAACATTCTTTCATCCTTTCCTGTCAAATGTGTCTTCTCCCTACCTTTACTCCAATCTCCCTTAAATCTTCCTGCACATTGTCGAGATACCTAATTTCAGGTCGCCCCCTTCTTCTTCTTCTGATCTGCCTATTTAGAATGGTTATTTAAGAAGGATTACTTTTATCAATCCTCATAACGTGGCCCACCCATACTAGGCGGTTTATTTTGATGGTTTTTACGATATCTGCATCACAAAAAGTCTATAGAGTTCGTTAACTCCGCCATATATGGTCATCAATACTTTTTTTTCAAATACTCGTAGTAGCTCTTCATCTCGGGTCGTCATTGCTAATGTTTCCAATCCGTAGGTGAGCACTGGGAGAATTATTGTTTTATAAAGTTTGCACTTTGTTGATCTTGACATATTTTTCGCTCTTAGTTAAGGACCTAAACCAAAAAAAAATTACAGTGGTTAGCCATGCATATTCTTTTTTTTATTTCTGTGGATGTGTTGTTTTTGCAGTTGACCAGTGACCCTAGGTAGCAGAACCTTCCACCATTTCCATAGTTTCGTGTTGCACCTCCAAGTTATTTTGTTGAATTCTTGACAATGCCGACATATATTTAGTCTTTAACAAGTTCAAGTGATACCCATTCAAGTGTGACATTGTTACGTTCCTTTAGACTATCACCATTCTTGCCCAGAAGCCACCGTCAAGTAAGGTAGTCTCTTAGCCACTTTAGGAGCTCCTAAGGATACCTAAAGCCCTAAAGTCAATTGACTATCTACGCATATATTTATCCGCTTAAGTTTAAAAGTCTTACTCTTGATTTATCCTTGTCTAAAGCTCTTTCTTGTTGTTTCCCCATTACTGAGAATCATGTTTTTCTCCACTACTCTCAACAAATTTTCTCCATTAATCTCTATCTTCAGCTTCTCTAATAGTTTTGGCTGAATAAATGGTCCGTTGAATTCTGAATATTTGGTCTGACCATCTAATTCATGACCATCCTATTGGTCTTCTTCCCGCAACGTGTCCAGAAATAATTAATCTCTCTAAATTATTGCTATCTCTATGAACCACGTTACCAAAGAACTGTAGAATTTGCTGCAGAAATATTGTGGTCACCCTCTTTTTAATCTTAGGTTTATTAAGAATTAAACGTTGGTCTGGTGAGCCCTCCAAGCCATACACAGCATTCTTGTCCAACACCCCAACACCACATCTCAAATGCATCAGTTTTTGCCATTCTCTATCTACTGTCTACTGTTTGGTATTCCTGCAAGTCGTTAGTCAACTGAATACTACCGCCGTTATTAATTTCAAGACCAACTTTATTGCTTTCTCACTGACTCTTCGCAGGAGATCAAGCATCTTTTCATTTACTGCTACAGGTGTAGGGTCATTAGTACCACTTAAACTAAATACAATCAAATGCGTTTTGGTAGTCATCGAAGCATATTATCATAGGTACTTGCAATGAGTAGTCTCAGGTTCAGCATTTGATCACTTATGCATTTTTCCTTTACAAACCCCTCGTGTTTCTGCGATATTTGATGATGTAGATAAGTTTTTAATCTATAATTGATGGTATACAACAAGGGCTTACTGGTATGTGTTATTACTGACAATGCAAGTTAGTTTTCACACCTAACATTGCTTCTTTTATATGTTGTGCAATATAAATTGAGGTCCTTTAATTAGATAACTATTTTTCCGAATTCCAAATAGCGATACAGATACAGAATAAATGATTTGTAATACAGCATTTCTCCTCCTGGCGATGTATTTCTCTTTTACTTTAAAGAGCAAGACAGTAGATTCATTAGAGTAGCTGAAGGGCCATAGATTTTCTGCTGAAATCTTGTTATTTATATAATCCAAGTATTTTTAGGACTAATATCTACTTGATCTAAAGAAAGGTTTTCTTTTAAGTCCTGCCTGTAATATAGAGGTATAATATTCTATTTGAGTAGAAATGCTAACATTATTTCTCCCACTACTATAAATTTCTATACCCAACTCTTCCAAAGTTTAAGAACCGTTTGTCTAGCAGATGTAACTCTACGGGTTGTGTGTCTCCCCTGCTACATCCCTCTCCTGGGTGGACCTCTACCTGGAAAAATACTTTCCCCAATTTTGAAGTTTATTATATAAAATTTAAATATCGACGATATAATTAACTTACCTATATTCATAGTTTCCAGTTTCAACTCTATATAGTGGCTCTTGTAAGGCAGCGTAACTGCATTCTTCATCATCCATTTCTTTAACTTTTAAACAATACGCTAGATATTCAAATTTGGTATCAGCATATTTTTTTACTGTGAGTCTTGTATCTGGAATTGCTTTGTAGAGATATGTTCCAACATCTGAAAGTACCTAAAATAATTTTAAAGATTTTTTTCAAATCATTCTATAATAGATAAATCTTTATTAGAAATAAAAAAAAACCAGAAGTATCTTCTATAGAATAACAACTAATTTTTGCAATTTATATCTTAATATAAATACTAAAATCTAAGGTAGTATTTCATTGCCCCGAAAAGTGGACTGCATATAGAATATGGAAATTTAAATTTCCAAATGACAGACATGAAACAGAAGTTGTTACTATTATAGCCGAACATAAATCGATAAAATAAAACTTATACCGGACCATCAATTTGGTTTCCGAAACAAACATGGCACCGTGGAACAGATTAATTGTTTAGTAGAATAAATCAGCAATGATCTAGAAGGCAAAAGTTACTGTTATGCAGCCATAACATAAAGCCTTAATTTACAAAATAAAACAAAACCTACCTCACCCTTTCTATGAAATGATCAAGTCTTATCTGGGTATGCGTAACTTACAAGCCAATATAAACACGACGCTCTCCGAAATGTATTCCTATTTCTGCAGTATCACAAAGAAACATACTGCAGCCAACCCTGTGCTTGCTATTTACTGCCGATCTAAATACCTGCAACCAAATCAACGCTAGTTGCTGATGACACTGTTATTATGGCATCACATACCAGGCCTATAGAGGCTTACAAATCGCTCTCGACAACATACAAAACTGGTTACACATTTTGCGTATGAAAGCAAATGCCAGTAAATCTATCCATGTAACGTTTACTACAAAATGAGATAACCTAGGGATACATCTAGGAATACATCTGGACCGCAGATTAACATGGCAGACGCACATCTTCGCTAAAACGAAACAATTAGGTCTGAAACTGAAAGAGTATTATTGGCTCATAGGAAGAGATCAAAACTCGATTTATGGTATCCAAGTATGGTAAACCGCCAGCAACTCCAACATATTTGAATACTACGCACAATAGTGAACGTATCATTGTATGTACCCAATGGCACAATTCATAGGAATCTTAATGTTCCGAGTATTAAAGCAGTGATCAAAAAGTTTAGTGTATCCTATCGAGAACAAGTGAAATTACACCCAAACAAACTAGCAAGAGATTTAATAAACTTACCAGAAGAAACTAAAAGACTCAAGAGGTTTAAACTATCTGACTTACGTACTAGGTTTTAGTTTTAATTAAAATATAAAATAAGTGTTAAAATATTTTTTTAGGTTAAGACAAATCTTATTTTTGATAGTGAAAGGTGAATACTCATTGGAATATTCCCTACAAGTAATTTTAAATGGTTTACCTAATTTATAAATTAACTGGTTAATTAAAACTGGTTAATTAAAAACAGTAATTAGTAACACGTATTGTCAGTGTAGACAGATTGAAAAGAAAAGACGTATTTATTGTCTTTGCATCAAAAAAACATTTTGCTCTTGAACTGATTGCTAGGATTATATTAAAGATGTTTAATTCTTTATAAACACATAGGTACAATTTTTTCAGATAAATACAAAATTATAGACTTACTGGTTTTACTTTTTTTACCATTTCCAAACCCATTTTTTCAATGCTGCGATGTTGTTCACCAAATAATCGAAACGCTTCACTTGCTCGGGGTTGAGGTTCTCGTACAGCTATTCCAGAAAAAATATCACCCATTGCTTTAACTGCCTGTTGCAACTCCATGTGAGCCTAAAAGAGACAAGTAAAATTAATTTTTAATTCTTGAGAAATAGCTTTATAAAATCTCGACAATATTAATCTATACTATAAATAACTGTTTGGGAGATCTAATAAAAATGAATAAAACAAATTAAATAAGTATTTATTCAAAAAAGCAATACGTACTTGCAACATTCTTTTACAATGGTCAACAAGTCCTCTATACATAACTTCGGTATCTTGCAGCTCTTGCATTTTCTTTACTAATGTATCGTTACACAAAATTGCTCTGGATAGACCCAACGCGTCGGCCGTTGAAGAACTCATATTTTCGACCAGCCGATGTTTCATTTTCTTCATAATGATATCCAAGCTTTTACCTTGGCCAGGATCAGCATGTAACTTATTATAATTGATAATAACTTCATCCTAAAAGTAATAGTATAGTAAACATTTTTTTATTGCTGAGAAACAAAGAAAAACATTTTAATTTTTTGGGTTTAGTTGCAGTTCTTGGTACATTTAAATTTTTGTATGAAGTATATCTTTTAAATAGGTCTTGTAATATCGCTATTTGGTTTATTCTCGATGACTTCGTCCCATGTTTTCTAATCGTAATTATATAAGGTAAGTAATAGTAGTTGTAATCGTAAGGTATTAAAGGGGAAAGGCGCAAAATGTCGCCTGTCAAAATGTTCAATGTGTTTTAAATGTATCCATTTTTTTTTCAAATCCTGAGAAAACTAAAAAGCATTTTTGAAAAATTTAAAGGCAGAATGAAATATTTTTTAGAATAAATAAAAAATTTCTTTTGCATGCAATATTTTCAATTAAAAATTATACTATATTTTCTCTTTTATTTTCACCCCTGTTACATAACATTAAAATAAACATTGTAGAAGTTTTCAGGGACTTTCTGCCCTGAGTAATAATGTAATCTTTCATTCTGCGTTTAAATTTTTCAAAAATATTTATTAGTTTTCTCCGGATTCGAAAATAATGGATACATTTAAAACACATTGGAAATTTTGCCAGGCGAGATTTGGTGCCTTTCTCCTTAATTAAATAAATGTATCTTTTACAAATGGCAAGAAACTTTTTATTTTTGAATAAAATAAATAAGTTTTATTAAAAAATACAATTTAAATAAGTACAATTTAAAAAATATATTTATTTAGTTCAAATAAATGTTTCAATCATATACTCTACGACACTGGTCGTTCATCTCTAACCATTCAAAATACCCCCGTAATAGGATTATAAGGTATTGTATTCCTTCAGATATAAGGTGGGTTAGTCGAAAACATCTTAAACCGTCAGTTTTAGGTTGGTTTTTACTATTATATCGTATTACCTATCCTCTCTGTATTTCAGTTTTCTAATTAGGGTTAAACTTGTAGTGAGCTATCAACAAATTGTGAACCAGCTATAGTTTTTTTAACATTATTTATTATTATTGACATATTTTCTTTATTTAAAATGTTTATTTACGTAGCACAAAAATAGTCCCCGATTTTTGTAATAGTTTGATTTATTCTCTTTTTTACTAAACAAATTACAATTAATTTAAAATTAGAACATAACATATCAGTCTTCAAGAACTATCGAAAACAAAAATAAAACATTATTTCACTAAAAAAATATTAAAGATGGAAAAAAACATAATAAAATTAAGCCGGAATATTGTTACAGTCATTGCAAATTGGATTTACATGTTGCAAATAATGATACTTTTTACAAATCGAACAAAAATATTTCGTTTTTCGATTCTTTTTCCATCCACAGTCACCACACCTCCCAATTACCCCCGGAGTTCTTTGAAGTGGCACGACATCTTCATCCAAATGACAGATCTCCTTTAGTCGACTCCTTATTGTTTTGGATATGTAGACATTGTGGCTTCGATTCTTCTGGTGGTTGTACACAAGGCTAAATGCTAAATTTGTCAAAACTTCTCGTCACGTCTTTGTGGGATTTGGAATGTTACAATTGTAAATAACAAAGAAATTTATTGCTGTTACATTTAAAAGGCTGTACAAAACAACCATATGCCATCTTATACTACAACGTGCCACATCATACTGTGCGCATAATTTATCTACGTTATTAACACCGCTTTTTGTGCTGTTATATGCTAATATGATTTCCGATTTTTCCAGTAACAGGATCAACGTCGTCCCCATGGTGCATAGTGGTATATAACAGAACGTTTTTGTTTTTTTTGGTTTATATGACACTAGTGTTCCTCTTGAACCAAACCCAAATGTACTAGAACCAATAAGTTGTCCTTGATTGCTAGAGAAATATGCAGGAATTTTTCTCCTCTTTACTTTTAAGGTTACCAAGAGAGTTATACCATTTCCCTTTAAACTTATACCAAGATCAAGGCTGGTGTACCAATTTATTTTCCGTGGTAACATTTCTCGTCGGTTCTCTATGTCGGTTAGATTCGTAGAGATGTTGACAAGCTGGTTCCGCCACTGCCTTGGTACTAGTGTCTAGATAGTATGGACCACCCACTTGGTTTTTGCCAACGTATACTTCCATGTTACTGGTATAAAAAACCTTCGCATCAGACAGTGCAAATATTTTTATACCGTATCTATTTGGTTTAATTGGTATATACTGACTGAATGTGCACAGTTCTCTAAAACTCTTCAACTTTTCGTAAACGGTTACGTATTGCGAATCAGAGAAACATTTTTTCTGATTTTCGTTCCACTTGGTAATAAGATCTCTTATTTGCGCTAAGTTATCCAAACTAACTCTATCATGTCTTGTATTGATATTATCAGTTCGCATGTACGTTAATAAATTTTTGAATTTCGTGATGTTCATTGTCAATCGGAAAACCTCTATACCAGTGCTATCCGTTTTCCACAAATCTGTTGTATTAAGGTGACTTGCCTTTCTTACACCTGCAAGATATAAGGGACCTAAAAGGGCACGAATTTCATCAATGTTTGTTGGGTATATATCTCTATCGCGACTGAACTTCTGCTTTTCTGCTTCTATTTTTGAATTGGTCCCATTAACAATTATTTGCAAGAACAATAAGGCTCCGGATCCAGATGGAATACTTGTAGAAATGTTGAAGGAGGGGAATGAAATTATTCTCGAAGAATTGAAAGAACTTTTCAACGAATGTTTTCAGAGAGGAGAAGTCCCTGATGATTGGAATGAAAGTTTGACAATACTCCTCTTCAAAAAGGGAGACAGGGGAGATCTCAAGAACTATAGGCCAATCTCCCTGCTCCCAATGCTCCCCGACTGAAGGATAATAGATGGAACCACGAAATATAACAGTGGAGGCCATGGTTAGGAAAGAGAAGCAGAGGAAGACCACAAATGAGATGGGCTGATGATATTAAGAAGATCGGAGGACACAACTGAAATCAAGTGGCGCAAAATAGAAGACACTGGATTGATTTGGGGGAGGCCTATGTCCAAAGTTGGATTACTTAAGGCTGAAGAAGAAGAAGAACAATTATTTGCAATATACAAGTATCAAATGGATTGTTCCAAATATCTAAAATATCGGTTTTTTGTCTGACACATTTTTTCTGAATATTTTTACTTCGCGTTCTGACGTTCTTATGGGCAATATGCTTAGCCCATTTGGTTTTATTATCTTTCGCCCAAAAAATATGGACCAATGGCAAAATCTGTCTCATCTTCTAATTCTTCATTTTCCTGTTCCGTATCGCTTCCCTCCAAGTTTTCTTCTACATGATCTTCTTCTTCCGATTCTTCTTCATCATCATACTCATCACCCGTCGAAACTTCTTCAAAAAGTGCTAGAATAACAATCTTTTTTGCTCGTTTTCATAATCCATAATATATGAGAAATAAAGTTTTATTATAAAACTATTACTTGAAAGTCACAAAATTCTATTACTTCTCTAGACGAACACGATCCACTGCACCGGTTTTACAAATTACAAACATACAGTTCGAGTAATTACATCAACACTGCAATGAGCAATGATACACAGTCGATAAAAAAATTTACCTATCAAAAGAACTCAAGGACTCCCACCGGTCTCCTAGACAAGCTGCGTCTACTGAAAGGTTAATCGTCTAGAGCTAATATTAAAGTTTGCCCAATGATTGAATGAAAGTTTGAGCGAGCTTGATTTTTATTGTGCCATATTTCTCCATTGCATCGAAAACATTGCGCAGTCCGTATTTTGCACTAGAGCGCTAGATTTGACAGTATTTGGTTTTTACTTGCATTTATTAGAGAATAACGTCATCTGCGAATCTAAGACGGTAACCTTTCGTCGTCGATATTGATACCTCTGTTCTTCCAATACAGTCATTTCATTCCGCATTCGAGGACAATTATAAAAAGTTTAGCCAAAATGTGAAATATGGCCTAACTATATGGATGAACAAATCACCGCAACAATTTGAAGTAATACATTACATCGCATATTCTCTTGAATTATATTTATTAACCACGCCAATAAACCGTGACTTTCTAAATTAAGCGAAACAATAATATCAATCATAAAAATAATTGTGGCTAGAATATTGGTGAAGTAAAAAACTGACAATGTACGTTTCAAAGTTATATTAATTAAAACGGATAAATGTTGAACTTTAGTTAATTAATAAAATTAGTTTCTAACATTATTCAAATTTAAACCGCCCACTTTTCAAAGTTCTGTTAATCAAAAATTGTAACATTTAATAGACTCAAATAATTATTGAAGGATTTATTAGTTGGGAAAATTTATCGCAGCAATATAAATAAATACAGGGAAGATGATTTAGGACTAAATTTCCGTAGATTGTGATTTTAGTGAACGCAAAAAGTAAACAAAAGGATCACACTGAACGGATCACGGAACTATATAATCCTTTTAACACAGCCGGAAACCGTACACCCATAAAAACAGACATTAACATTGAAAAGGTCGTTAACAGAATAAAACAGCAAAGTATATACCAATACCATCATCATCATTCTGGCTTCACAACCCTGCGTGGGTCCTAGCCTCCTCAAGCATTTCTCTCCAGACGTCACTTCTTCTTCTTTAAGTTCCATCTTCTATCGAAGGTTGGAAATCATCATGGCTATGCGGACTCTGTTGACTACCGCTCTAAAAAGTTCTACACTACTGCATTCAAACCATTTCCTTAAGCTCCCTTAAGTTCCAGACGTCCCTATCCATTGCCTTTCTATGCTAAGCACGTATTCCCATATTTCTCGTGTCTTTATCGATGTAATCAAGGAACCTTGTTCTGGGTCTTCCTCTTCTTCTCTGACCAACGGGTCTATCAAGGAGCGTTTTTCTAGCCGGGTCATTTTGTTTCATCCGCATTACATGCCCTATCCATCTCAGACGTCCTATCTTAATATGTTTTACGATATTCTATAAATTTCCTGATATATTCTATAAAGTTCGAAGTTGTATCGTCTTCTCCACACTCCATTACCATTTACTGCTTCATAGATTCGCCTTAGTACTCTTCTTTCGAAACAACGTTACAGATTTAATAGAAATCAAAAAAATCGGTTGCCTGTAAAGTCGGTTTTACGGGCGAAGATTTTACGTGACAACGTCTTTTTCTCGGTAGAATATTTATTGATATGAATATTATTAAATTGCACAATAGGAACAAGGAATTGAATGACATTAATAATTTACTTAACACTATCAACATTTGTCAATAGTATGACATAACCTATAAACTCAGTTTCTCAACTTTTGTGTCAATCTAACAATTGATCAATCAATCATAGTTTACGATAATGAAATATTAGTGTACAATTATTTACCTTTATTGTTGTAGTTGTTGTAAATAACGAATCTAAGCACTCCACATTTTCACTACAGACACAGCTGACGATACTTTAACCACACGTGTGAACTTGTATTATGACGCTTTCTCGGTTTTCCAACGCCAAGAACGCTCGAGAAAGACAGAGACACAAGCACGCACCGATTCAACGCGCCTAATTCTCTAGTGCTGCGCGCACAGCGGACCGATCATGTTTGAGTGGGAGAGAGACGCAAGGCATTCGCCGGTCCGGCGGGCCTCTCTCTCGTTCGGTGACTCATCGTAACAGACGTGAGCGGGCGTTACACTTTTTCATGAGTGACTCCGAGCCACAACCTAATTTAAGACGTTGTCACGTCAAAAGAAGTAAGTCAATGAAATCGTATATACCGTGCACTCTGTATATTTTTATAAACATGATCAAGGAAAATTGTTGCCTGATGGCTATCGAAGAACCGTCTATGACCAACATATATTCTTACCGGAGATCTATGTACAATGTCAGTTTTTTTAGTCGTGTTCGTCGTATATAAAATAGAGTATGCAGCTCGTGACAGTTTCCACACGTGTCACAGACTCAAATCGTTAAACAGCAAAATATGTATGTCATGCTTGTGTTATATGCCCCGCGTCGTTTCATGATATTTCATATGTTGTAAGGCCTTCTTCTTCTTCAACATCTTGTACATTTATTATTATTATCATCCATAGCACCCTATCTCATTTGATAGTTGGATGGCTTGACAGTCGATCGACGCAAAAAAGTAGATTTGACAGTTGAAATGACAGCTGCTAAGAAGAATAATTGACAGTCGACGCAAAGAGAAATATTTAATAATTGAAATTACAGCTAACAGTTGCTGATAAGAAGGAGAATTGACAGATAGAATAGAAAAAGACTTGGCAGATGGCTCGACAAAAAGAAAAAGATTTAACAATTAAAATGACGGCTGACAGTTGCTGATACAAAGAATAATTGGCAACACCGAAAAGAAGAAGAATTTACAGACCGAAAAAAAGAATAATTGACAGTTGACATTACCTACTGAAAAGAAGAAGAAGAATTGACAGATGACAGCTGAAAAACAAGAAAAATTGACGGACGGAAAAAAAAAGAGGAGGTCATTTTGCAGGGCCGGTCTTTGTGAAGCCGGTAGGTGGGGCTTCGTTCTCATTGGGCGGTAGGCGTTGCGTGTGACGTCAATGGGCGGGGCTTATGACGTCAGAGTGGAAGTGGACGGGCTGGTCTTAAGTGTCCTATACTCTGCTATTCCCTTAAGTCTATCGAATACCTTAGCCAATTACATAGCCGACTAAATGGTCTAAGTTAAATGAAAACATTACCTACTGAAAAGAAGAAGAAGAATTGACAGATGACAGCTGAAAAACAAGAAAAATTGACGGACCGAAAAAAAGAAGCGGAGGTCATTTTGCAGGGCCGGCCTTTGTGAAGCCGGTAGGCGGGGCTTCGTTCTCATTGGGCGGTAGGCGTTGCGTGTGACGTCAATGGGCGGGGCTTATGACGTCAGAGTGGAAGTGGACGGGATGGTCTTAAGTGTCCTATACTCTGCTATTCCCGTAAGTCTATCGAATACCTTAGTCAATTACATAGCCGACTAAATGGTCTAAGTTAAATGAAAATATCAGAAAAAATGAACTAAACTAAAAACTGAAAATTATGTACCTCTATAATAGCCCACTGTCAGAGTAATAGAAGTTAGAAGCCAGAAGTTTTTCCTGAGTCAGATAAATATTTTTGCACAGCCAAGATTTGAACTGCTACATGAGGTCTTCTTGCCCGACCCATAATCAAGTTATATTCCCATTCAGGTTGGGAGAGTTATGTTACAGCCCTAACATATTTCTTAATACTGCTCTGCATATTTCTTTCTCGATAAAGATATTTTTAATAATACAGAGTACGACTCTGCACTGTATTGCTTTGAAATATTTACTTATCGACAAAAAATTCGAGTTTTATTAAAAGTCTTAAATGTAAATTTTTATTACCTCATAAATCTCTCAAATTTTCTACCTCTATCTCTAACTCTATTTCTATCTCTGGCGCCTATCCCTAGATACAAAATATACAGTTTAATTCGATATCTGCATGTTCTATTCTCACTAAAAGATTTTATTAGCTGGTAAAATATTTTATTGCTGTTGAATTTACGAAACTATAAGCCATAAACCACACACCTGTATTTTTTATTGTTCTATTTTTACTAAAAAGTTCCTTAATAGTCGGTCATTAAAAACAATTTGTTGCTTTTAAATCTACAAACTAGAAAACCATAAAAAAATATCTTTAAGTCCTCACTTGCAAAAAATCCCTATAAATTGCCGGTTCTTTGCCATAACAAACATTCTTGCTCTAGTCCGCAGTCAGAGAACACATTACGCGCTTTATCAACTTTATCTTTAACGTAATATTTTAAAGTGTCTGCGCTTCTTCTAAGTTTTAAACCTTTTTCCACAAGAGGGTAATTTCTCTATTATCTGATCAACCATTAATGAGAATAAATAAGGATCAAGTACAGTGACCTGGTGTAATCCTACTTTCACATGGAATCTATCAGTTTCTTCCATAACCCCAATATATTGATTTTACTCATAAAGGAAACCTTTATCCATAATCTTAGTTTTTGCTGTACATAGCAATTCTTTTACACTGCAGCACACAGTTAATTTACAATTTTTTTTCATTATTAAACAATCAATGAAATTTTTGTTACTCATATTTTTAAGGTAAAGCAGTAGGTAATCAGTAAAAAGAGCAGCAGCCAAATATTTGTATAAATCGCTAAAGTTCAAAACCTACCTTTGCAGCTTGAATCATTTTCGCTACTTCTACTTTTGTTTTTCCTTTTACAGACTGACCGTTCACGGAAACCAATTCATCTCCTGATTGCAAGGTTCCATCTTTTGCTGCGGCGGTGTTGTCAAAAATTTGGACAATATATAAACAAGGACATAAAGGTGACCCGCCACCAATGCTGATACCGATCAAGTTATTATCATCTTTTCTTATAGTGACACTTCCAGACGTCACCGTCATTCCCCTTTAAATTAAATTACATGATTAATATAGCGATTGGCAAAAATAAGTTATTTGTGTACGGTTGATAATATACAAGGTTTTAAAAATCACGGCAAACATAAAATGAAAATTCTGGAACTTGTTGTATATCGATTATGATATATAAATAACGTTTCCTAAACTAAATGGCATAATATAAACTCCTGGACAAAATGAACAAACTAAAATGAATTTAAAAAAAATACTAATGAAACCCCTAGCAGTGAAAATGACCTTTGATGGCAATGTACCTGTGTTGGCACAGATACATACTTTATTTTTTGGCATGTATCTCTGGTTGCCTAATTTATTCACTGTATGCTTTCGACATGGACCGCTTAGTTTGTAAACGAATTTACGTTTACGTTGTAAACGTTTTAAGATTATATTTTTTAAAAGTTTTTAGTGTTTTTGTGTTACATTTTACCTATGATGGTCCCAGGCTACTATACCTAGGATGGCCCTAGAGCCATCATAAGAATATGAGCCACCATATAAATAGATGTAATAAATAATCTACTCTTTTAATTTCAGAATAATTCAAAAAATAGACAGCAGTGGGATGAATAAAACATGGTGCAAGCCTAGAAACTTTACGAAATAAAACAATGGGTTATACAACAGCAGAAAAAACCTTTAAAGTACCTCGAACTACAGCGCGTAGAAGGTTTAAAATTGATTAAGGCAGTATCAAAGGATATTTAGCTGGAAGCCTACATTTAATGTCCAAGTTGAAACCGAAATAGCGAAGCATGTTGTTAATTTAAGAATTTAAGAACGCTTGTTTTTCAAATAGCAAGGAAACATAAAATTAACCAGCGATTTAATAAAGAAAAAAACATTACTGGTAGAAATTGGCTGAAAGGGTTTCTTGCAAGGAACCCATAGATAATAGCTCCTGAGCAGATTTATATCGCAAGAGCACATACTTTCAATAAAGAAAACATTAGAATGTTTTTCAGTCCTATTGGTGAAGTTATGGAAAAAATATCCGTTTTTTGCTGAAAATATCTACAATGTAGACGAGACTGGTATGCGCACAGTCTCTTCAAAGCTTCTCAAAATTCTTGCAAACAAAGGAAGGAATTAAAATTATTAGCAGCGCTGAACGTGGTCAAAATTATACAGCTGGTGTATAAACGCCATAGGAACATTCGTTCCTCCTGCCTTTATTTATCCTCGGAAACGATTTAAAGCTGAGCTAATGAATGACGCACCTGTACGCAGTGTAGTATTTTAGGGACAATGGCTGGATGAATACATAAACATTTGTCAAGTGGCTCATGTCATTTGTCAAGTGGTGCACGTTAAAGCATGGAACGAAAATAAAATCCCATTTATTCTTGATGGAGACAGTAGTCACAAGATGTTGGAAGTACCGGAATATAGTTAGGAAAATGGAATTATTCTATTTTGTCTTCCGCCACATTGTTCCCATAGCGTCCAACCCCTTGATGTTGGCTTTTTTGCACCACTACAATTTTTTTATAATATGAAAATACAAAAATGGACTAGAGATAACCCTGTATGGACTGTTACTTACTTCTAAGTGACAAAACTTTTTAATAATGCATATCTCAAGGCGGCGAATCCATCTAATGCAATTTATTTTCAAAGTTCTTTTTAACACTTTAACTGGCATGTAAATTCAGAGTTAATTTTGTACCGAGTCTTCTGGGCCAAAATATTCTTTTCTTCTTAATTACTCTATTCGTGTTTATTTTTAGCAAAAACCATAAAATCGGATTTGTTTTTCGGTTATTTTTGTAAAAATTGCTGTGTCCTCATATGGTTCACGCGGCCTGCGATTGTGAAATTGTTACTAATGTCTAGTTGCAGGCCATGTGTACCACAGACGGACACTGAAGGTCAAATAGTCTGTTATCTTTCCAGTAAGAGAGTGACACGTGTAAGATGTTTTAGTTTGTTATTTACTTCCAATGGGAGTATATCGTCGACTTCACGATTGAAAAAAGTTAATATGGCGCACAATAACAAACAACTAACAACGAGTTTATAAAAATTAACATGAGTGATAATTTTTTTGATTATTCGAATTCCGATTTGGATCCTACATATAATATAGATTCAGCGTTGACGACTGAATCCGACAATGAACCTATAGCGAAAAACAAGCGAAAATTTTTAGAAAAGGTTTGTTAACTAAAATCTTAAATAAAATTTTAGTTTGTATAATCCAATTTTTTTTACTATTAGATTGGCTTCACACAAACGAATTTACGTTTGTTTTACATATTACAAATATATCATTTAAATTGACACAAAACTTTGATTTGCGCATAGATAGAGTAAGCATTATCTGAAAATAAGGAGACGTGAAACCCAATACTTTTGCAGGACCATCCCGTGTTCAGTCATCTCGAGTAATGGAGGAAGAATCAGACAGTTCTTTGACTCAAGATGATGATTTTTTGGCAGATACTCTTAGATCAGAAGAAAATTCTTTACAAGAATCAAACTGGGGACCTGTTTACAGAAATTTTCGAATTTTTGATTGTCCTTTGAACTTTGGCATTCCTGAAAAGCCATTTGAAAAACGAAATGGCTAATAAGAATGAACTGTTATTCTTTGAACTGTTTGTCTCTGAAGATGTTATAAATATGATTGTCCTCAAAACAAATAAGTATGTAGAGCAACAAATTCTTACTGGACTAGTAAATGAAACAATTACGAAGGAGTCACGTTTTAATTATTGGAAAGAGACTAACTACACTGAAATGCGTACATTCATAGCGGTCCTTCTTTGGATGAGACTGACTCAAAGCTGTCATAAGCTGATTACTGGCACAAAATTTCATTGTATAAAAGTGATATTGCTAAATACATGCCCCAAAATCGGTTCGAATTGCTCTTGCGCATGTTTCATCTAGCAAACAATAACGAATGTTCTGGAAATTACAGACTTCATAAAATTCAATGTCTGGTCAATGAAATGAACGCTAATTTCATCGATGTATGATTCCAGGCTCAACTGTTTGCATTGATGAAACTATGATCCCATTCAGAGGCAAGTTATCTTTTCGACAGTAAAAAGTCGGAAGGAAAACGTCATAAGTTTGGAATAAAGCTGTTTAAAATTTGTTTATTAGAAGGCTATACCCACACAATTAAAATATATTGCGGTAAAGAAAAAATTATTGGACAACCAGTTGCTGAAAGAGTAGTTATGTTAATGATTAAACCTTTATTGGATCAGGGTAGGACTCTTATTACGGACAACTGGTATACATCAGTTAACCTGGCTAAATCTAAAAACTAGATCCACTCATCTTATTGAAACGTTGAGAAAAACCGAACAAATCTTCCCAAAGATGTTGTAGAAGCCAAACTCAAGAAAGGGGAGATCATTGTCAAACAAAAAAAATGATATTGTAGTTATGTAATGGCATGACAAGAGAGACGTACTTTTTCTGTCTACAAAACATAGAGACGATATGATAGAAGTAACGCATAAGGAAGGTCCTAAAAGAAAACCTGCAGGCATTGTCGAGTACAATACGCAAAAGCGTTTGCGGACATGTCAGATCAAAAGACACCTTACTCAAACTGCTTACGAAAGTCTGTCAAATGGTACAGAAAAGTGGCATTTGAGATGATAACTGGTACTTCATTGGTGAATGCTCTAATTATTTTCAATAACATCAACCAAAGCAAAATGTCAGTTACACAATTCAAAGAAAATGTGTGCATGCAACTTCTTTAATGTAGTAATATACCCCTTTCTGTACAAGTTCAAACCAAACATAAACTTACTCAAATACTTTGAATAAAAGAGGCAGATGCACGATTTTTGCAAAAAAACTCTGAACTATATGGTCGAATTTATGCTGTAAAAAAACACAAAGCGAGTAAAATGTGTATGCATCGGAAGTGAAGACAGACCGTTTGTGTGTTTAGAATGTTTCTTTGCCAACCATGTTTTCTCAAAAATATAACTAAAACATTTACAACAAAACTGACTCTCAGTACTTAATTTTCTAGTTAAAAAATGCTACATTCTATGTACTTTTGATTATATAATATCATGTGCTATCATAAAAATAAAAAAAAAGTTGATGTGTATTTAATTTTGTTTTTAATATCTCTTATACCTTTAAAAATTAAAAAAATCCACGATATTTTTAAATGTCATAGTTCTACCAAAGAATATAGACTAAGCGTCTATATTCTTTGGTTCTACGCCAGGCTCAATGATATTCCTATTTAAATACACTGTAAATGTGTACCAGCCATGGACACATGGCTAAAACGCTGATAAAATCGGCGTCCATTATATGTACATTGTACATATGGCACAGAACTAAAATTGCCTATGTCCATATATGGTACATGGCAGTTAAAGTGTTAAAAATCTGGCATACATCCGTTTAATCCAGATGTTTTGAGGGCTGGTCATTTTCTGCTGTTTCAGTAACAAATAAGGAGTTGGAAAACATATATAATAAATCACAACTCATAAATTCAAACAGCAAAGAAGAAACCGTACTTAAAAATGCAATTGTGTTGTTTTTCTTATGAGCCACCATTTTCAATTATGCAGTTTAACTCGAATTTCCTAATGACTTGTGAGGATTACTTTTATATTGCTGTATTTCTAGACCATAACCCACTAAAAATTATGAGAATATCGTGAAAACAAAATGTAATTACTTACGACTTAAAGCTATAAACAATCACAGACAAGTGGATAAAACAATTTAAGACTGGCTGATATTCTCCGAAAATAATTTAGTTATTTAAAATCCACAAGGAAGATGAAATTCTTTTAGTTAGTTGTATACCATGAATTACAAAAGTTCTATTTAAAGATGCTTTATAAAAGGTATATAACTAAAAGAGCTTTTCGAAATACATCACAGAATGTTTTCGGACTAAAAAGTTCATCATCAGTGTGTTATTACCAGGTATACATGAGTCAAGCTAATAAATATCTGTGTAAAAACCCTTAAAAAGTTACAAAATTTGTTATGTGTTACAATATTGCTGAACATATGTTGTGATCTTAAAGTATTAAACAGATACCCTGCATATCAACGTAACACTCCTAATGGGGGTTGTTGCTGACCCTCAGACAAGGTCTGCCCTGTTGCCATGCAGGGATCTGTTATATACTTTAACATCACAACATGTTTTCAAGAATAATGCAACACATTACAAATTTTTTAACTTTTTAAGGGTTTTTACGTAGATATTTGGTGACATGACTCATGTATACCTGGTAATAATACACTGATGATGAGCTTTTTAGTCGAAAACGTTCTGTGATGTAGCCCGAAAGAGTCTTTTTAATTATATACCTTTTATAAACTATTTAAAAAAAAATTAAAAATTATTTAAGTTTATTTGTGTGTTAATTTTGCCCAGAAGTTTATAATGATACAAATGTTTAAAGCAGATGCATTATACAGCAATACAAGCCAAGCATTCTAAACAAATAATATTCTATGGTATTTACACAATGACGTAGAATCATAAGATATACATTACCTACATCAACATCATCCGATATTGCAATAGTAATTTCAGTTGCCCAATTACCTAAACTTTATTGAAAAAATATGGTCATAAATTAACTATATAACATATTAAACATTTTAAAATAAAAATAAAAAAATGTTTTGATAACACTGCGTACGAAATTGTTACGCACATCTTGATCCCGATATCGAATTTATGGAAATTTATATTACATAAGATTTAGGATTTATATTCTTAAAAAATTCAATCTTATTATAGTGAAGATATCTATCCGCTGATATCCAAACTTAAAAATCTTTTTGTTTGAAGCCTTCTTATCTTTACGTTATCATCATTTTTGGCACTATACATGGGAGTTTCAAACTATGATTCTATTCATCCATTGGAAAACATATTTTCCTCATTCCTCTAAAAAAATTCCGGACAACAGAAACAAGTATGGCGCTTCATAAGACAACAAGGAAGCGAAATGAAAGAACTAGTTGAAATAGAATACATACAAGAGGATATATGGGTGGCCTTCCTGACAAAAATGTTTAAAAAACAAAACGAAGAACCTTTACCAGAAACGTCAAATATAATAACTGAGGAAAAGAGCGAAATCTCCCAAAACGATGTGAAAGAAGGAATAAACAAATTAAAAAACAGAAAGTCACCAGGAAAAGATCAAATACCAAATGAACTCTTAAAATATGGAGGTGATCACCTTGTACAACAACTGCAACTTCTTATTAATAAAATAATCACCACGAACAGAATACCAGATGAATGGAGGAGAGTGATCATGGCGATGTTCTTCAAAAAAGGAGATAAGAAAGACCCCAATAATTATCGAGCAATAAATCTATTAAATACAACACTAAAATTGACAAGAAGAATAATAGCGACAAAAATAAACGAACGAATATCTCTGCAAGAGGAACAGCAAGGATTTCGGACAGGAAGATCATGCACGGATGCAGTTTTTGTAATAAGACAAATAAAAGAAAAGTCGCTGGAATACAACAAACCAGCATATATAATGTGTATGATAGATTTGAAGAAAGCGTTTGATAGAGTGAGAATTCGGGACGCGATACATTTATTATATGAAAAGGGAATATCAGTGGATTCGCTAAGATTCGCTGAGCCCATTAATATTTAATCTGATAATGGATGAAATCATAAAGAAAGTTAAAAGAAGAAAAGAATATAGAATGGGAGAAAAGAAAATAAGGATAATATGCTACGCCGACGACGCCATAATAACAGCCGAAAATGAAGATGACCTACAAAGATTATTTAAAGAATTCGAAGATACGGCGCTCATATTCAACATGGAGATCGCAACAGAGAAAACTAAAGCATTAGTGATATCAGCGGAACCGAGACGATGTAAACTAGTCGTAAATAACAAAATAATAGAACAAGTTATGAAAACTGAATACTTGGGAATAAAACTGTCAAGCTACGGAAAAGTGGAAAAAGAACTACAAAAACAAGGGAGCATGGCAAACAGAGCAGCAGGATGTCTCAACAACACAATCTGGAGAAACGAATACCTCACAACGGAAACGAAAACCAGGATATATAAATCAACAATAAGACCGATAATGACGTACACAGCGGAAACAAGAGCAGATACGGCGAAAACACAAAGACTACTGGAAACAACAGAAATGAAAGTCTTACGAAAAATAATAAACCAAACTCTAAGAGACAGAGTAAGAAGAGAGGAAATACGAGCGAGATGTGGTATAGAGGAAATAAACGCGTGGACCAAAAGAAGAAAAGTGGAGTAAAATCAACACATCGAAAGAATGACAGAAAATAGAATAGGACGAATAGCAAGAGACAAATCTCCAAATGCAAGAAGATCATTGGGACGACCGAGGAAAAGATGGTCAGACAACGTCAATTGAGGCTAAAAACCGAAGTAAAACAGGCATTTTGCCTATTTATAAAGTAGGAAGAAGAAAAAGAAGATGAATGACAGAATGAAAATACGATGGAGAGATTAGATGAAAGAATTTATAATAATATTATAATAAACATAGTAATAATGATGGTAACATGAGAAAAATAGTCGAAAAAATTATAGAGCAAGTATTATAAATGTTTAAAAAAAAAGAATCGGATAGTCTGCTACATAAAACATAATTTTCAATTAAAACAGCTTTAAGTTCCACAAGTCTACAACACATAAGCCAAATTAATTCTTGTGTCGTATTCTCAACTATCTCGACAGAACATTTTACTATGTAGTAAAAATTGGATATAATGACATTGAAAAGGGCTCTTTTCGTTTTCCAGAAGCTAAAGTTTTCTGCTACAGTTCATCAAAAAAAGCATACGACACATAATTAATCAACCAACTCATAATCCGAGTGTAGTTAAAATTTAATTAAAACCTGAACAACTTTCAAGCAAGTTTGTTAATGAAATGTAATCAGAAACTTCTTTGATGAAGTTGTTTTATAACCCAACGACATTTTTTCTCACGTTTATAATACGTTAACGGTCTTTAATTAGGCTTATCCGTGACTAAAGACGAATGCTGAAGTGCTTTCAGCTAGTTTAAATTAAACACTATTGTATGCATTTATAAAAGAAAGTTCCAATATGATCGTAATAGTATTATGCAACAGTAATTGTACCTCATACAGGGTAATATAAAAACATATTTTTTAAGATCGACCAGAAAATATACATTTTCTGGACAATTTTTTGTCCAGAAAATAACGTTTAGCCGGTCAAAACCGAAAACTGGACGTCGAGGACCGCCAGAAACTTTTTCCGATCATTATTTTTTCTTTCCAATCGCTGTTTGATAATAAAGTCTGCCTTGATTTCGTTACAAGTGTTAACAACATGTATAACAACGTTGCGACTTAGTATGAAGTAACAGTTGATTTTTAATTTGTTGTTTGTCAAACTTGTTTCGCAAATGTCCACAAATGTAAAAATATCAATTAAAATTTTTTATTTATCTGACACAGAAAATTAAATTCCAGAAGAAATTTTAGAAACAGCAAAGACAGCGAGTTTATATACATTTTCGAACTATTCTATGATTGCTTGCGACCGAAAATTGATTAAGTAGTATAACATATTTAACTGCGTGTTTGTTGTCTGTGATAATAAAGTCGATCTCGTTTTTGATCTTAAAATCATCATATATTATCATGAAATGTTCGTGGCCTTTTCTAACAGCTGTATATAAGTTATTGTAACGCTGGTCTATTTCTTCATCGGTGTGATCCAATGTTGGTGCATAGACTTAAATAATCTTTTTCGGGTAACGGGTTATAATTTTACAAGTTCAGTGGTACCTCAAGTTTTCCCTGGAGTTTAATTCGTTCCGTAACCTTACTCGTATGTCAAAGCAATTTTCCCCATTGAAATTAACTGAAATGTCATTTATGCATTCTTCACCTGTGGTCTTCACCTGCAGATCGTTCAAAAAAACTGACCAAGGTTTGTTTCTTCCTCGTTTTCAGGAATTACAACTTTTTCAGGTTAATTTTTGTCCACGAACTCTATAACTTTCTCCCATATTTACAAGATTTGCTTTATACCTCTTGTACACGTAACCTATCCCACCTCTGGCTCCTCGTCAAAACCAATTTTTTGTTGAACCACCGTATGTTGTTACGAATGTAGCTGGCGTATCTCCTCGGTTCTCAGCTTCTATTCGTCGACGAGTTTGTTCATATCTCTCGTATTTACCTCCATACCCATGGATTTTTCCAAAGAAACAATCTCCTCTAAGATTAACACTTCGGGTTCCAATTTGTCGAGAGCCCTTTCAGCTACAGCCTCAGGCCACAAATTTGTCCATACAGAGGTTAAAATAATCATTGTAACACCTAGCCAGACCTAATCAATAATTCATAGGCATATCACGATGTTACAGTGGTCTTTTCAAAACTCTCGAAGGTAAAGTTTGTGTTCTCTGTCATCTCAAAGCAGCGCCATAAAATGTGCTTAGGGTACAACTTTTTTAAATTAGAAATCATCTAGTATTAGGATACCATTCCGTTAAAAATAGTAGTATTTAGTGGTAGGTGGAGAACCTTTATAAACTTGAACGATTCGAGTAAATCATCTCCGAGATTTGGTATGTAAGCAGGGGCATTTTCGAGGACAAGAAGGGCAAGTAGGTTGTTTTCCTGTAGATATTTTTTTTAACAGAAGGGCGAAACACCAGGTTTATCCACGCCACAAAAAATTTCCTGGTGACCCACGCGTTCGGATTTGTACTCCACATAACTAACAGTTTTTCTTTTAAACTCTAATGTGAGTTTAAGGCTCTGGAATTTTCCGAATGGTATATTAGCAGAGGCTTGATTTTGCAAGTTGCCACTTGCATTGGCGTAAAGTGCTACAGTTAAACTATCCTTCATGGGTTTATAACCTGACATTGTCTTTTACCAGAAAAGTCCTGTTTCGTCACAGTTTAAGACTTGCTGTGGGAAGTATCCCTAGGGTTCTATCAGTTTGGAAAACTTTTTACTGTAAGCCTTAGGTGCTTTCACATCCGAACTTGCTGCCTCACCATGCCTGACGACAAACTGAATGCCAGTCCTTTTTCTAAAGTTGTCAAACTAGCTTTGGCTTTAAACGAGTCTTTTGATTCTTCGTTTGTGAAAGTGTGTGGGATCTGCTTCAGCTAACCACCGTAAACCGTTCCTGCCATCTGCCACGTGATGCTTTGTGTCAAGGTTCCCTTAAAGCTGCTTCTCGGTCACCCACACTATCAGCAGTTTCTCCATCTTTTCATGGGGAGGTATGGACCTAAGGAATTATTGTAATTCCCTTGGCTAGCGTTATACCCTTTATCAACTCCTTCTGTTTAAGCACAGTACATATCATTGATGTGCTACGCCCTTACATCCTTGTTAAGTCAATTACTCGCACACCTTGCTCATGTTTTTCTATAAGTTCACTCTTTAATTCAATAGATATCATCTTCTTCTTCAGACCCATGGTTATAAACTAAATGTTTTGTAAATATACAAAAAGCAAAAACGATGAACCCAACTTATCAAAAATACTTCTAAAATGAGGGAAACAAGCATATAGACTGGAAAAGACAAAAAAAAATAAAAGACCACGTATATTTATTGCACAGAGATCAGAGATTGGTGAGTAGAGCAAAAAAGTTAGATTGTAATGTCAACGAAGAGACTGGTTCGTGAATACAGATTAAATGTGTATAAATAAATACCTTCAATAAAAAAACTCCGATAAATAATTTGTTCCAAAACTTTTAGGACATTCTTCTTATTGCGCCATCTTCTAACGAAGGTTAAACGCTTTCCTATCTTTTGTAACCTGAAATATCTGTTCAACACTAAGGTAAGTCCAATCTTTGATATCCCTCTGCCAAGATTTCTTCTTTATTCTCAAGCCTTTTCTTTCCTCTACTCTTCCATGTATGATGACGTGTAGAAAAGAGTATTTATCATTTCGAAGTATGTGGCCCAGGTACGATGTTATTCTTATGTTAATTGTGTTCATAAGCTTTCTGCCGTGACCAATTCGTCTTAACACTTCTTCTTTTGAGACTTTAAAGTCCAAGGAATTTTAAGAATACGGTCGGAATTCCAGGATATACGTTATGATTCTCAGCTTATTTTTTATTACTGAAGGACCCTATACTTCCATTTTCATCGTTCTTTTCTACATAATAGCAAATATGACTGAATTTTAAAGTGGATAGGCTTTCTCCATTCCTTCTAATCTCTGCAACTCCAACTACGTCCCAATCTAATTTAGTTTACTTTCCATTTTGATGAATTTTTATAACGAAATATAGTTTAGTTTTTTAGTTCATATTCATAAATCTTTAAATTACATAATATATAACTTTACTAAATATTTTAAAGCATCTAAAGCCATTCAATGTGCCTTTTTGTAACTTGTGAAAAGTGCGTGTTAGTGTATATTGAAAAACAAAGTGTTCTCTTATGTTTGTTTAAATCCAAATGGTGTAAAGTTGCAACTTTATGTTTTCACTATACTAAAACTATACTACTACGAGTTTTTTACGTTTTTTGAAAATATAATTTCCACTTACAAAAACCCATCTGTAGCAATACAATTTTCTATATATCTAGGAAAACTATTCTTACTAAAAGTTCAAGTGTTTAGTGCTAAAAGCTCTTGATACTAAAATCATCTAGCAATTAGCATTTATGAATGGAAAAAAGTTATTTTTTATACAAAGTAAAAGGGAAAAATTTCAGTGGTTGGCTGTATACCATAGTTAAAAAAAACTTTTATTAAAAAATAATTGTAAAATCATCCAAAAGGATTAATCAGTGAAAAACTTGAAAGTATATTTCCACTTTAAAATGATAAAAACATAAGGTAAAATTTTGACTGTTGAATTACAAAACATGTGCAAAATACTTATAGAAATGCTTATATTACATGAAAATCATGGTTAATTTTAATATTGTAATGATACTAGGTCGACCTTATAAAATTTAAAATGAAACATATATATATCTTCCTTGTTCGAAAGGGGGACAACTTTGTCCGACTATTAGAACCAGCTAACTGACTAAGTCGGGAAGGAAGTCAATTTTTGTTAAAATTACAGGTCTTCAAGACAGCCAAAAGTGGATTTTTGGCGGACACTCAAACAATAGCTCAATCAGGATATTGTGTTGTGAAATAATCCGTTTTGAAGAATTATGTTGTTGTAATAATTAAAATTAAAGTGAATGAATTAAGTTAATAAGGTGAATTAAATTAAATTTAATTGTGAAAATTAAATTAGTAGCTAGTAGAACAAGTTAACTGCATGAATAGAGTCAATAAATCAATTCTGCATTCGAGCAATGACGTTACCGACGGGCAAGAGTGTGTAGTGTCAAAATGATAATTACTTTAGAAGTCGTTAGTAGTCGAAGTTAGTAGAAGTCTTTACTTCTATGTAAGCTTTTTTATTTTTTATACTGGGACCCAATAATGTAAAATTATACAATAGATACCCTTGCTGGGAAATGAAATAATACAAATAGGAAAAAGCACTCTGTTTAAGAGTGGGGGGGGATCAAGATATATTATGGAGTGGGATTTATGGTATCTGAGGAAGTAAACAAAGCAGTCGTAAATTTTCAAGCAGATTGAATATATTACTTGATAGTAAAAGGAAAGTATAAAAAGAAAAGTATCATCAACGTACATGCGCTCGCTGAAGATAAATATTTAGAAACAAATACAGAGTTCTGCGAAAATTAGCACCCTAATAGGAAGTATACAGAAATGTGATATAAAAATAATCATTGGAGACATGCATACCAAAGTCGAAAAAGAGGAAATATATAGAAGAATAACAGGGGGCTAAATTTTGCATATTAAATCAAACGAAAATAGGAAAAAGTTGATCAAATTTTCTACAGACAATAAAATAAAAATGGCAAGCACAAGTTTTGATCATAAAGATATTCATTAGGTAAAATGGCCTTTCCTCGATGGAAAAGTAAAAAACAGATAACAAGAGTGGCCATACACTAGTAATAAAAAAGTTAAAACATGAATTACCAATATTTCCAAAACCTGTTAGAGACCAATTAAATTACCAGCTAGAGCGCCTTTAAGAGAAACAGGTGGTAAAAGACTAGAGGAAAAAATAAATAAAAGGCTAGAAAATTCAGTCAAACAGGAAATAGATAAAAAACGGCAGACTATACCGACAGCCATTTTGGAAGTACTGGTATAGGAAGAGTGCACATAAAAAGACGTCAAAATTGGTTTGATAGAAATGCTTTGGAAAGAAGAGACAAGGCAAAACTACGAAAATACTCAAAATAGATTAAAAACTGTGTTGCTGGAAGAATAGTTAAAAAACAGCTAGAAAAGCATTTGGAAACATAGAAGAAACCTACATACACAAAGAGGTAAACAACAGAAAAACTAAAAATAATAATAAAAAGTATTGCAGAAAGAAAGAAGAATTTCTTATAGGAGTAAACTACAGAAAAATTAAACAGATAAGCGAAATAGTTCAACTATTTGTTAAATACACATCAAGGAAAAGAACTTAGGGAAATAAGAATCAGCAAGAAGATGAAGAAGAAACGTGACAGAATTTGAGTACTTGGAGTAACTATAATGAACACAGGAAAAGAAGAAAAAGAGATAGACAAAAGATCGAAGGGAGCAGTGCGGTGATAAGTCTAAGAGACAGTAAACAGACCCACGATAATATATGCCAGCGGAATGTGAATTATGAACCAGTAGGAAAAAAGGAAGTGGAAATCTGGAAAATAAAAGTGTTTAGAAAAATATTCGAAGGAATACAGTCGGCAGAGAATATTTGCAGAGACGAAAAAAATAAAGAAATAATGAGTATTTATAAAAAAGAAATTATTACAGCGAAAATACTAGCCTACAGAGCTAGATGGCTCACATTATATGAATGCCATAGAACCGAAATGTTAAAACAATACTGACTGGAGGAGGTAAAAATGAGTAAAAATAGGAAGTCTAAAGACCAAATGGTTGGAAGTAGTAAAACAAGACTTGGCAGAAATAGGCTTGATAGATGGAAGAGAAAAAGCAAGGAACAAGAAAAAATAAAAAGAAATATATCAAGTTTGTGGAAGACAGGGGTCTTCAAGGCCTGACAGGTCAATTTAGCTAGACGTTAAAGTAAAACAAAACCGTTTTAATAACCTTTACTTTAATTTAATTAAAATATCGTCATATTTATTTATGTTAAAAAACTTTTTTCCATCCATTAAAAAATAAAACTCTTTCTAGAAAAATACTTTATTTTATTATAACTTACATTGTATTTTCTCGATGATATTTGTCAACAAGTGTCAAATCAAATTGGATAACTTCCAATTCTGGAGTATCCAAATATACTTCTGTGGGTTGTTCCGACGAAGATGCATCTTCATTTTTTTCCAAACTAACAACAAAAAAAATAAGAAAGATTATATATATATATATATATATATATATATATATATATATATATATATATATATCACGTATCAACAAAATATAGGACAAATTAATTAAAATAAAGTAATTTGTAGTAATGTGACAAATAACATAACACACAAAAATTATACTAGTTTCACTCAAGGTAAAATATTGCAAAAACTCCCGAATTCTAAAGAAGAATTTAGATGAAATTTTGCAACTAAGCTTATCGTGCCTTCCTCTTCAAAATTGATATGACTAGAATAGGTGATCTTTGTTTTTAAAGGATGAAAACTGTCCATTTTTACAAAAAAAATAGCAGATATAAGCGTTATTTAAATCTAAATTATGTGTAAGTATATTAAATCAAGATTTGTTTCTCACATAGAAATGTATTTTATAGTTTATAACTATTTTTTAACCCTTAAAAACTACCCTTTACGTAAAAATTTGTAAAAAACTAAACAGAATATTTTGCCACTTTAAATTGTGTAATGGTAAATTTTGTAGTGTTTAACCTTTCGTTTATGTTTATAATTTGCTGTAAAAAGTGCAGCGGCTAGCTTGTCTGGTAATTACAGGGGCAATGTCAACATGCACCACTGCAACTTTATAGGCGATGCTGAACCATCTTCCCTGGCATAAGGAGGGAGGCAGTAACTACCGCCTTAGAACTGCGACAGACACAAATAATAAAACCTGGAGATTTAGTTGGCCACCCAAAAATCTTGAAAAGAAATTCCATTGGATTCTAAGAACAGGCTGACAGATGCCATGCCAGTCAAATTCGATTTCAGAACACCGTTTGTGTTCATAAAAACCACCAAATGGGTGAAGAAGTTAAACGGAAATTAAAAGATGGTTCACTGGTATGGTGTACGGATGGATCTCAGATAGATGAAAGGGGACGGAGTGGGAGTTACTGAGCCCAATTTCAGGCTATCCAAATCTCTTGGAAACGCCTCAATTACCTTTCAGGCAGAAATACATTCTATAGACAATAATGCCCAAGATTGTCTTAACCGAGATACTCAAAGGACAAAAGTCTTTGATGTGGGTACCAGGTCACAAGGGAATTGCAGGAAATAAGGAAGCTGACAGCCTCGAAAAAAATGGGCTAATACCCCATGAGTTCAAATGCGTAGCACTTATTGGTAACGGGGTAATTGTTTATCTTATTTCTCTGGACTATAATTTATTTAAAAACTATAGTCTAATATACACTTTATACAAACATTATTAAGATTATTGCTTGACAAACGGTAGTGATATTAAAATATGTGGCACTATTAGTGTTGATTTGTTTTTATTATTATTTTTTATCAAGACTGTCTTTCTAAAGAAACACTAATACTTACAACTTCAGTAAATCTTCGTTATCGGGCGTTGTCATCTTGTAATAATAGATTTAACTGTTATTCCAACGCTTATCTAAAATGTCAACTATTAGATAATAAAAGACAATTAGTTATAAAACCTACCTAATTTACTGCATCCTATTCTAAGGATAACTAACAAGTTAAATTTTTTGGTAAGGGTCATTTATTTTTAATTCTCTTCAGAATTCTTCTCCTTCAAGAGATCAAAATTCATCATAGTCATAGCCATACCCAACAGATATTATTTAGATGACTGTGAATAAGAGCAGTGTGATGAACTTAAGCACCGTCGTGTACAAACCACATTCTTTGTCGAATATTAAGTGGAACCTTTTACAAATTATTACTCAGAAGATCCAGATATACAGTGCTAGTCAAAAGTCCATTCACCCCCTCGTATCTTTTGAACGGTTATTGTTATAATAGTGAAATTTGGAGGGAGGTCATAAACACACGTAGGCTTCTCAACGAGTGACGTAATAGTGACAGATGACGTTACAGCGCCACTGTGACAGATAATTTTAAATGGGAAGTTTAAGCTCATTTTAATGAATAAATTAAATAAATACTAAAATTGTAGCTTCTCATTTAATTAATAAATATTTAACAACCAGTTCTTATAGTAAGGGTACAAAATGTGCTCTATCTACTTCCTGAGAGTAATGCATCTTATTTCTAAACTCTTGTCTTACTCATTCAAATGTGTCGGGGGAAATTTCTTTACATTTTTCAACAATTCGTTGTTTCAAAATGTCAATATTGT
Organism: Diabrotica undecimpunctata; assembly: GCF_040954645.1. NCBI lineage: Eukaryota > Metazoa > Arthropoda > Insecta > Coleoptera > Chrysomelidae > Diabrotica > Diabrotica undecimpunctata. The sequence goes on from NC_092810.1 coordinate 134,401,440, forward strand.
CGGGTGCTGTATCGTAAACTTTAGATTTCAAGTATCCCCACAGAAAAAAATCTAATGGTGTGAGGTCCGGTGACCAATCTGGCCATTCTATCGTACCTCGTCGTCCAATACATCTACCACGATATTCCTTATCTAGGTAACGTCTTACTTCACGATAATGGTGTGCAGGAACACCATCTTGTTGAAACGTTATTTCCAAGTTTTCGAATTCATGTGGATTATCCTGCAGAATTTCAAGTATTTACGGTTCAATTGCATTTTGTAACATCTTCAGATACCTACACTTCACCTGTTAGGTTAGTATTGAAAATAACACTTTCAAACGAGGTATCACTTGCCATAAGGTCCTATTTGAAATTATCTGTCACAGTGGCGCTGTAACGTCATCTGTCACTATTACGTCACTTGTTATGACTAGTTAAGAAGCCTACGTTTGTTTATTACCTCCCTTCAAAGTTTACTATTATAAGTATACCCGTTCAAAAGATACGAGGGGGGAAACGGACTTTTGACTAACACTGTATAGCACTACTCATACGATCGTCAAAAAAATATAGACCAATTATATGGTGCCAAACAATACCACCCAAACATATATAGACCACCTACATAGTTTAACTATGACTGTTAATAAAGTAGGAATTGCTTAATGCATAGTAATGAAAATTATGTCGATTCACTGTTCTATATTTATGAAATGAAGCCCCATCTTCAAAAAGTACATAATCAAAAAAAATCGGTCATATTATGCACTTGCTGCTGAGACCATTGACAAAAAGCTAATCTGCGATGGTAATCACCGACTATTAATTCTTAATGCAACTCAGATATTTTCGCTAAAGTTTGACTAAAGGCGAGTTTATATAAATACATTGATTCGTTGGCGCCAGTAGCCACGCCAGTCTCATTTGCACGCCAGTAAAGGCAAGTAAAATTTTGGCACTCCACTTTCATTGTAAAGCTTGCACTACAATATTCCTCTCAATTCTGTTATCTCATGGTTGTTTCCACAATAGTTATATGTCAATCGAAGAAAAGAAATTTGGAATCCGTGTAGGGTGTCGGGATTAGCCGTGTGGAAAACCAGTAGACAGAAATTTGGCGCTTCAGATAAACTTCTGAAAAACAGAACTTTTAACCAAAGATCCAGAAAATTACAAAAACTGTTTACGGGTGTCTGATTAACAGATTAAAATTTTTGTTCAGAGAGTAGCACAATATATTGAAAAACTATCTGCGAAACTATAGTGACATCTAACATTGAGGTATTTATCATTTGAAGACTTCTCAAATATGAATATCTCACCAACACGTATTGCTCCACATATGCGGAATGTGAAAAAATATACAGGGTGTCCTATTTAAAAAATGGTATTTTTGGATATTCTATATGATAATGGAATTATCAAATCCGGGACTAAAAAGTCTGTTAATGCCAAAAATTAAAAAAAAATCCAACTGCTTCGGAATGTGTCACCAAGGTAGCCTATTATCGAAAAATGAATTTATTCCATAATTTTGCTCCTCACTGTATAATTAAGCTTTTAGAACAGACTGCAAATAATGCTTGTTTTTTCTTGGTGAATAATACATAACAAGAAACAATATTAAAACCTCTACAAGTCCTAGTAATATGCCCATTTGTTATTATATGATATAATTATATAAATGTATAAATAGAATCAATAAAAGAAATATATGGCAAGCATAAGCAGTAATTAGTAAAAAAGCAAATAGCCTTGTTAGAACAATAATATTACGTGCAGTTTAAGCAGCGAAAAATCTAAAAGTTACATTACATGCGATCCTCATGATAAAACGTAGGGTAGTAATATGCCATTGGATACATTTCTGTATAAAAGTACTGGTACATTTAGACAGATCAAATTAATTTACTTAGGCACTACAGAAAAACAAAAGTATATAAATAAATGTTTAACTCAAGTTATACAAAACGTGTAGTTATTGTACTAAATTTGGAAAAGGTAAATTTTGTTGTAATGAGGTCATTTAAGTGATTAAAATAATTTGAATATCACATACATAACAAAATGGCAGCGTAGTACCTACTTAATTTATTTTTACCCGTATTTATCGGTCAAGTATGGAGTATTGACTGTTTATGCCAAATTATACTATAATAGTTCACATAAAGAGTGTGCATATAGTTAGAGTGCCCGTCGGCAAAAATTTTCATGGGTTTTTCCACTATTTATTATTTTTTTTTTTTTCGAAACATGTAGATTTTAAGAAGTACCGAAAATTTAAATTTAATTAAATCACAACATCTGGAGATTTTGTGAACCAAATAGACCACGTATTAATAGAAAAACGATCAGCAACAAGCATTCTGGACGTAAAAAGTAGACAAATGAATGCTACGGCTCAAACCACTAAGAATGGAAGAAAGGAAAGATGAACAATAGACGAACTAGAGAAAGAAAACGGTATTTGAAAACAAAAGACAAACAGCTGATAAAGTGTGTAGAAAAGAAAAGAGAAAACACATAAACAAACAACTAATAGATATAGAAATAAACTTAGAGAAGACAAAACACAAAATACATAAAAATTTATCAAACAATAAAACAAGGTTATAAACCAAAAACTAATCTGTGCAGGAATATAAACGGTGAAATAACTGGAGCACTAAAGAAATTAAAGAAACTTGGAAAACATATTTTGAAAAACTGCTGACCGAAAACTCTTACAATGATAATATAGAATACACAGAATATGAGCTATTGGCCAACGAAAGGGCAATCAAACTCCAAAAAAATAACAAGGCCCCTAAATGTAATGGAACACTCGCAGAATTGTTCAAGTTGGGGGGAAGAGAAATACCGAAAAGGATATATGAGTTCATACACAGAATACAGAAATAAGAGAAAATGCTAAAAAAGTGGAATAAGAGTATCATATGCCCAATTCATAAAAAGGGCGATAAACAACGCCTCTGTCAAAAACTATAGCAAAACTACTTCCTGTGTTGTGTATATAAAATATTTAGCAGTAGTAGGCATACGTAACCATAGACTACAACCTCTCGCAGAGATCATCGGAGAATATTAAGCAGGATTCAGGCAAGAAAGATCAACCATCGATCAACTATTCACGGTTAAGCAGGTCTTAAGCAAATCTTGGGAACGTGACATAGTTAATTTTAAATATTATCCAAACTAGTTAGGCTCATCCGAATCACGATAACAGACACAGTGGCTCAGGTACAGATACAACATGAGATGATAGACTCATTTCAAATAATATAAGGGTTAAAACAGGGTGATACGTTGGCATCAACATTTTTAATTTAGCACTTGAATACGTACTTAGAAAAACATCAGAAGGTAAAAACAACACACTTATCAATAAATCTGATAAAACAAATAGGTCTGCCAATAAACACAAAAAAGATTAAAATCATTGTACAAAGTCGATCGTAGAGAGAAACATGACCCAACCTGACAGTTGATAATATAGCGTCTTCAATGGTCAGGCCATGTATTTAGGATGGAAGAATACAGGCTCCAAAAAAAAACCTGTTGAATGCAAGAATGCAGGGGAAGAGACCGATTGGAAGGACGAGAAAGCGATGGGAGGATAATGCGGATGAGGACGCAAGAAATCTCTTTGGCAGTCGATCATGGAGCAGAATTGCTACAGACCGTAACAAATGAAGAGGTTTGCTAAGGGAGGCCAGGGGTTGAATTGGGTTGTAGAGCGATAGGATGAGCAAAATGTGTAGTAACTTCCAGCCATTTCCAGTCGATGTTAAAGTTTGACCAACATGGCAAAAACTTAATTAACAGATATACTAGACAGTTGGGACTGGGTTGAGTGAATAGAGTATACTTACTTAAAAGCTGATAAATGGCTTTAAATCAAAACAGTACTTATATACTAACTAAGCAAAAATTTAAAATAGTAAATTAGTTAAAATCTCTAATGACAATGCAATACAGAAAATATGTTAGAGAGAAAATACATAACATATCGACGGAGAAGAGACAATAAATGGATTTTTACAGAAGCATTAATTCTTAATGCATGAGCAAGTTAAAATATAAATTTCTTTTAAGAAATAGAAATATTTAGATTAACGAATTCGTCGTGAAATAACAATTATTTTATCTTAAAAGAACGGAAATCAATATCAAATGAATTATCAACGTTACTCTGAATGTCTCGAGTATTTACCTTATTTAGTACAATAACCTTACTACATATAATTAAAAAAGCGTGGTAATCAATATTAAACTTTTACAACTACTTACATTTTATCTTCTTCAAAAAAATAGTCAAATTCTAGATCCAACATACTCTATCTAGTAATAAAAGCTACTTAACCTGGCGGAAATAAACTATTTTATTAAATAATTACCGGAACTAGGTACAAAGATAAACAAACAAACCAATAAATTTGATAACTTTTATCACTTGTGGTACATGACAGAAACGTCATGCGTCGAGACGCAGGCGTCAGTTATCGATTTCATTTTGAATTTACTTTGTCGTGACATCTGTTGTGGAGAGTATCAAGTGATAAGTTGAAATGTTAGAAGTCTGTAATATGACAAACCTGCAGTATTGCTATATTAAATTAAATATATAGGTATGTGTTGGTATAGCACGTTTTAACTTAAGCAATAATATAGTTAAACATTTTAATTAATTTGATAATATAACGTACAATAACTTAAGCTATAAACATATCTGGTTAACTGTGATTATAAAATATATAATATTTTTATAGACATTAGATGGCGCTAAAAATATTGGTAATAACTTGTTTTAAACTATTTTAAATATATTTTAAGATTGTAAATAAATAGAGAGTGGACAATGACTTATAATAGATGCTTTTTATGTACTAAATACAATTGAATTAAAAAATGGTATATTTCAAACACCGTAGTATATTCCCAGTAAACAGATTAGCTCGTTTTCACGCTGATAATAGCTGTCGGTGATAGTAACTAACTGTCACATGAATTATGGAGAACTATCATCATGTAAAACACAGACCACTAAGGTGATTTTTGATGTAAATAACCCGATAGTAGCTATCATTCTGTCCCGAAAGTACTCTCGCACGGTGCTCGCACTGTCTCGCGTTACTAGATAATTCGACAAAACTTTCATGATAGTTTGTCGTTGCTGTTTATATAAATTGCACGTGGTACGTGATTTTCACAGTATTAAAGTATTAAAATAATTGTAAAAAGTGCAAAAAACAGTAGAATGAGCCGCCGACAATTTGATATAGTAAATTTAGTGAAAAAATACAAAAGGTTTCCATGTTTATGGAAAAAACAACGTCTCCCAATTTTCAAAACAAAGCGAAGAGCTACCATGCTGAAGAATTGCTGCTGCCCTTATTTGGACTTCTTACTCTTAAAATACTATTAGAAAATTAGAAGCAAAAGATGTATATATATTCAAGGAGTTGCCCAAACAATGAAGTATATGGGAACTGGAATGGGTGCCAAAAATGTGAATAAACCGAAACTTGTCTGGTTTTTCGCAGCTGATAGTTTTTTAACATATAATGTGGAATAAAATGAGTTAGAACCTAATGTGGTAAGTTTTATTGTTCCCTTAATTTCTACACATAACAAAATTAAAGAGATGCTTATGTATTTTTGGAGTGTTTTCTCTATTCTATCATACTGCCAATCGACTGCACCTGCCCCTATAAAATATTTGGCAAAGTCTTCTCTTCTTTGCCGAGCTTCAGGCAAATAGTTTCGCTGCAAAATTGCTCCTAAATCAACTAGACCATTTGAGTTTACACTGCGCCAATTTCCAGGAATTATACGTCTTGTTTCATTATCCTCTTCTTCACTATCATATCTGCACTCTCGTATCGTTTTCCACTTTTCGTATCCAGTTGTGTAAACCATATGCAGCTTTTATTGCTTTTACTACTGTGTGAGGAGCAAGTAATGATATTGGGGATCTGAATACACGAAAACGGACTGAAATGATTCCAAACGCATTTTTTACTATACGTCTCCCCCTAAATCAAGGATAGGGCTTCATTAAATACAGCTTGAGTGCAATTACTTCATCTTCTAATATAACAGATCCCTCAGGTTGGTACAATACATTTTCCTCAATGGCTTTTCGAAGAGACGACTTAACAAATATTTCACCATCTGAACTGCTGTCGTAACTCCCAATATCAATAAACGTAAAATTATAGTTACGATCTACCAGTGCCAGCATTACAATACTTCAATTCCATTTATCACTTCATTCCACTCATTTTACCTAGGGTTACCTGAATAATAGAAACACGTTTATTGAAACAATTCTAACTAAAAATATTATTTTATATATTTTTTATTACAGATGCTGTAAGATCATTGTCAGCAGAAAGTGAAAAAATGCACATCAGATGAAGAATCCACTCAATCACCACCAGTCCGGTGAAAAAGACACGGGCGAACTTTAACAAGCCCAATGATCCCACATCAGAGCTTCTTCTTTTCTGTGGGCTCTTCATCAGGGCCCACATCTGATGAAGAATTGGCGCAAGGACCTAGGGAAAATGAAAAACCATCTTCTGTCTCCGTTCATTTAAAAGAATTCAGACAAATGCCAAACACCTACGAGTAACAGAACAAATAAGGGGGATGATTCTTTAATTCCTGTAAAAGCTTTGAATGAAGTGGCATCCCAAAAATCGTCCCAAAAAGCTTCTTCCATTAAAAGATGCAATATAACTAAAACCACATCATAAGCTAGAATAATAAAAATAAGATAACTAAGTAAGTTATAACGAACATTAAACTATCAATATAATAATAGAAAACTAAGATAGTTGTTAACAAATAGGTAGTGGGCAGATCTTTACCACCGGACGTTGTAGGATGCCATTTGAAGTTGTCCTCAGACTAACAACGTGTATAATCAGTACAATGCCGCCAGTGCCGCAATGCAACTCAGTGATTTTGGGCAATTGCCAGCGAAGAGGAGGCTGTTGTTTATTTTTTATGACTAGAGAACCTTTAGTGAGAGATGGATTAGGACTATGCCATTTGGATCTCTCTCGAAGAGAATGGATATACTCTTTAGACCATCTTTTTCAAAAGTGACTCCTTATTCTTTGAATTAGTTACCAACTATTCAGATGGTTAATCTTTAAAGTGCTTAGATCTGGATGGGGAATAAAATCCACTACGGGTTTAAAAATTAATAAGTGACCGAGTCAGTGCCTGCAAGTCATTAGGGTCAGAGCTTACTGCACACAAAGGACAGGACAGGAGTAAAGAACTGCCTCGATTTGAGTAATGAGAATATAGAACTCTTTATAAGTCAAAACTTGTGTACTAAAAACACAATACATATGGTTCTTGAATGATTTGATCACAGCCTCGGCTAACCTAGTAAAATGAGGAGTGTCGGGAGGATTCAAATCCCAGATAATAGAAATAACCTCAGCAGCAAAGTAAGCTATTTTTATTATCTTTGCTGGCTCCTTTAAAATTGGTAGCTTGATCACTTCTAATTGTTAGGCACTTACCGTGTCGAGATACAAATCTACGAAAGATAACCAAAAACGACTTAGAACTAAGACTTGAAGTTGCCTCCAGATATTCATCAGACCCATCATCTAACGCAAGGCATGCATCTACGCTTCTCTTAAGACCTACGAAATCATTGCGATCATGGCAACCGAAAGAAAAATCCTTAGATTCTGCATGAGGTGGATCAGGCTATATCCGTCAGCACACATACATACACTTGCAAACATAACACCAATTAAAGACAGAATCCTATACCTTAGCAGGAGGTATGTCCTTAGAACCATTTCCGGCTCGAACAACTGAGCTAAACGAATACTGAAGGCTCCATGCAATCGCCGAGGGCAAATACTTACAAGGTTCCTCAAAGCAAAGTTGTGTTCCTCCAGCTAAACTTCTTCACAACACTGGACATGAACTCCCTGATGAGTATTTTGAAATTTTAGAATCAACCCCCATCAAATATCGCAGCTAACTACTGCACGCAAAAAATGCTGATCAAGAGCCGATCTATAGTATGGCTGGTAACCCCTGAAGTACCTCCTCGACATATGTGGTACAAATCACCCTGATTCCTCTTGCACGCTTTTAACACATCGCAAACAAGCCACCTTCTGAACCCCAGCTCCTTATTTCTCCACACAAACATCATTCATCACGTTTGTTACACCACCACTACTCCACAAAAAAAGGAGTACCCGTTCCTTAAAGAAACGTAAAGCTTAAACAAGGTTAAAACTCCGGAACCAACCACGAATACAGAAACATATCTTTTGTATGTTTTTGCACCTCTATGTTTGGACATTAGTAACGAGAATGGTCCTGCAAAATCAACACAAACAAACAGGAAAGCACGTAATAAAGTAATGAATTGTAAGATTTAGTTCGGTACCTAAAACAACGAATGCACTTTGACAAACAGCGATAAATGACACTTAAATAATACATAGCCTTTAAACCAGTGTACAGATGCGTTTGATAAGTCCGTTAGCTGTTTAAATCAGTCAGTAAAGGGATTTGAATGTTCGCAAGGTCGGGAAAACTTGGTTTTAAACTGACTACGTACCTGTTGTATTTGTCCAGAAGGTTCATCACCCCAAGATACATTGGATTGCCATAACTGTTGTAGCAGACGTTTGGCCCTTAAAAGACACGAAGAGATAAAACCAAGAGGATTAAAAATACGACCGATTTCCGAAAGAATAGCCAGCTTTGTACAAGTTTTGTAAAGAGGATAGTAAAAATAAGAAAAGAAGTCAGTCATCGGGTCCAATTTTAGGCCTAGCAGCTTAATAATGGAAGGCTCCCCTTTGTCAAACGATAAAAATGTCAGAATATCTGATCCAAAATCTGATCTGGATGGTTGCTGACCTATTTTCCTAGCTTAATACCACCCCACTTTAAAAACTGAATGAGCTCTGACTGTAGAAAGCAAGTAGATGACAGACAACCACTTCCTATTGAACCGTCGTCAATATAAAAATGTCGACTTACAGCTTGTGAAGCATTAGGGAAACGAGACTCTGTCGACTTGGCTAAGAGGCTAAGCAAGATAAGGTGAAGAAAGAACACCGTAAGTAACAGCACGTCAAAAGAATTTATATATATATATATATATATATATATATATATATATATATATATATATGTAAATAAAAACTTACTGCACTTATATAACCGCAAAAATCCAAATGTAAAAGTAAACGTATTTTTAAATAAAAATTCGAGATCGTGAAATAAATAATATTTCTGCGAAAGCAAAACTTTTTTTCTATTTGGTTAAATAATTCTTAAATATTTTTTTATTTTTAAAATTTATGATTCTGATTTTTAACCAAAATAATAATTTTAAAGAATATTGTATATTTTTATTAGCGTTTTCCAATATCGAGGCACAAAAATATTGGTAAAATCTTGCAGTTTTAGATATTAGTATCACTAACCAATGAATACGGATATTTGCGGGTAATACCAAAGTATTTTGGCGATTTTTTGCTTTGGCGGAAATTTTTTAATGATAACTACCAAAAATCATAAAGTATTATCAACAAAAAGCCCACAAAAATTACGCATTTTTAGATATGTAGGTACTACAAAAATAAAAAAATCCCAGAAACTAATCTAATCTATCTAAACCAAAACAACGAAAATTATTTCTTATTTTAACACATTTGGATCATCAAATCCACATTGATAAAAATTGATAAATAACAACAACACTATGATAATTATGATAAACTCAAGCATATATATGTCAAATATTTCAGAAATCATGGACACTAATGTAGAATAATAATATTAATAATAATAATATAATACTCCCTGAGTATTCGTTGCACCGGTCTCCAGAGGATAGAGCTCCTCAGTCCATTATCCTACGCAAGGATATATAATAGTGACATCATGATATTTGATTGTGATTGAATTATATTTTGAGCTTTGTGAGACGCTTCCGGAAGAGAGAGTCCTGTGAATTTTTTACTTCGTAATATGCCCACATCGGAAAGAAGCTGATTCTGTGTGCATCAGCTTTCTGAAGAAGACACTCATGAAAAAAATTGAGGCCTTCGAGATGTGGATCTACCGACGACTATTATGGATAAGTTGGATTTATTAAATAAGAAATGAAATAGTTTTACACTGAACAAAAAAAGTTAAAAAATATCGAAAACAATAAAAATTCGAAAGTTATAATATTTCGACCATGTAATGAGACATCCAGAAAGGTATAACCTTCTACACCTCATATTACAGGGCAAGATCGCCGGAAGAAGAGGCCCAGGACGAGGAGGAATATTCTGGCTCCGAAATATCCGAGAGTGGTATCAACAGACATCCGCTAATCTGTTTTGAGCTTCCGTAAACAAAGTTATTATTTCCAATATGATCACCAGCGTTCGATAATCGGACAGGATACAAAAAGAAGAAGAAGAAGATCAAAGTAGTGAGTGTGCACTCCAATGTCCTGGCAGCCATTTATTTATACAACCAACCACTTAAGATATTTAAGCTACATGATGCCCTAGATATACCTCATCTCTAATGCCAATGATGCAGGAAAGGGTTGTAAATATCATAAATATCAGATCCCATCTCATTTGTGATTCTGTTTCGTCTACTTCTTCTTCTTGACTGGCTTTACAACTCGGGGTGAGTCTTCGCCGCATCCACTATAGCTCTCGATCTTCTACGATCTTGCGCTTCCATTTCCCATTGTTGTGCACCAATCCTAGATAAATCAGCTTCACATCATCCTTCCATATTTTTCTAAGACGGCGTACTGATCTTCTATCGTCTAGTCTCTCAATCTTCTACACTTAGCTTAATATTTTCCTCGATGTTTGTGCATATTCGTAACCACAACTGAGCTTGCGATTGCAACACATCCTCTTATTCTTTTGTTTGTGGCTAAAATTAAGTCCTCCCAAAATTTTCTTGCCATATATTCGCAGTCATCGTTTTCCTGTGCCAGCATTATCTGGTCACCAGCGAATTATAATGTATCAAGCTCTGTGTTGTCAAATGGTATACTCATTATGTGGCACTTATTTTTCAAATGTATCAATCCATATCCATATTAAATATATATTAACAAGATACGTGAGAAAGAGACAAGGTGAGTAGATTACAAAATAATATAGGCACTAACCAAATTAAGCAAGAAACACCAGTTCTAGATGTCGATGTCATCAAAAATACTATGATTTCAATCAAACTATAAAAACATTTAGCGAGAAACTAAAATTTATGGTAGACAAAAGAAAAGGAAATTAAAACGCTCAAATTATTGATTGTTAATATATTCTAAATAAATAGTCATAAAAAAACTTAACAAGAAAAGGCGTATATGTTTATGGATTTGTTTAAATATAAAATCCCCTATGAAGTCAGAGATTATCTCGGAAATGATTGCGATTTTATATATTTTTAAAATTATGTAATATTTATATTCGTTACTCATGTTCTACAAAATTGATAATCCCTTTCCTTAGTATTGTGTATTATTATGTATTAATCAGTAATCAACATAATATTTAAGTGGTAGAATTGAAGACATTAAAAATATATTGGTTGGAACATTAGTGGACGTAAAAGATGTCATAAATTTAATATAAAAATAATTTGGGAAAAAATTACGCATATTATATTATCATATATGTTACAGTATTTTATAAAATTTGATTATAGGAACATTTGTGAGACCTATTAAATGATTTTTATCTTGTGATTTGCAATGTAGATTGTACACAGATCTTTTATGTATAATATATCTTTTGAGTAAATTTTGATCTTTGCTTTAACAGGTACCTATTTAAATCTGTCAGTTTGATAGTTTGGTAAGGTCCTATTCGCTGTGAGCCGATGAGTAGAGGGGATATGACAGTTTTCACCAGCGCTGTTAGTGGCAGTTTTCTGCATTTAACTTGTAAATTTTCAATTAATGGCGAATATGGATTTTTCAAAAAAAAAAAAAAGATATAGCAGCTGTTGTATTGATACATGTAAAAATACTGGGTATAACAGTGATTGTAAATTTTATTCATTTCCTGTTGCCAAGCATAAAACAGTTCAAAGAGAAAAGTGGATTATTGCTATCAATAAGAAAAAGTAAGTAAATAACCTATAATACAAACAACATAATATTTCTATGGTGTGAAATAAAAAAATAATTGATTTTGTAGCGAGGATGGATCATTATGGACTCCAAAAAGTTATCATTTAATTTGCAGTGATCATTTTCTTGGAGGAAGAAAATCTGATGCAGAAATGAGCCCTAGTTATGTACCTGAGGCCTGGATGCAGCTATTATATTTCGAAACATACATTGCGTACATGCCCAGCATCAACTAAATCTTTCCCCTTTTTTGGTGTAACTGGTTGATATGGGATATCATGTGATATAGAATTAAATCCAGTGTAATGTTTAATATCCATTTTGATAAAATTCAAACAAATTGATATCTAAGTACTAAGGCCTACGCACACAAAAAATAACGCTGAGCAAAAACAGTAAACAGAATGAAAAATGAAAACAAGAGGTGTAAACTGGATTTTGACAGATCCGATATCCGATGACACGAAATACGAAATTTTTTGTACGAATATATTTGATTGTCGTATCCGACATTTTTTGACATAATATATGTCATAATATATGTATCATGTGTCAGATTATTGGATGGATTAATATTTATTTCAATTAATTGTCAATAAATGTTAGCTGTTTTGTTTGATAATATAATATATATTATATTGAGCTACGTTCTCGTCGTTTTTGCCTCACATAGTGTAGAAGACCCAAAAGCAACACTTTATGTATTGCATTTATATAATAATTAGGTCTTTGTTCCATTTTAAATATATTTCAAATAGTAAACATAAACACTCCACAAAAGTAAGTAAGGTAAGGTAACCTTTAACCTTTAAATATTTTCACATAAACTTCGTCTTTTTCTCAATGGCCTCTTGCGTAAGTAGGCATCCAGTCGCAGGAACTTATATCTTACATATTATAATTATAATGAATAAAATAAAAAAGCGTAATTACTTTTATTATTCATTTTGTGTATTCGTTCAGTAATCAGTTTACAATAATATTTCAGTTCATAATCTGTATATTTTGAGATAAATATCTATTTTTCTCGTTTTGTCATATTTCACTTACACCGGTTTTACAAGAAAAGTACAAGTTACAAACCGCGAGAGAGCGCTACCGGCGAAACTCACAGCCAATAAAAGGCGTACGTAAATGTCACCAGTAGGTGTTCTTCTTCTTTTTCTTCTTCAGCCTTCATTCATCCATTGTTGGACATAGGCCTCCTCCAATTGTTTCCACGCTTCCCTATCTTTTGCAATTCTCATCCATTGCTTTTCAGCTACAGCTGTTATATCGTCTATCCATCTCTTTTTGGGTCTTCCCACGCTTCTTTTTGTTTCTCGAAGTTTCACCAGTAGGTGTTAACGGTTACAAAAGTGGATTAAGTATATTAGAATTTATGGCAAGATTGTAAACAATGAAATCTTTTCAGATGAGGTTCCTACAACTGTATTTTACAGGAAAGGGAAAACTGAAGTTGATGTGACCCTTGTCCAAGCAGAAGAAGCATTAGCTGCCCTGAATGATGACTGTTCTGATATAAAAGTTGATGTATATCCAGATTATGAAGAAGCTGATATGTCAACATCAGATGAGGATGAAGTAGCACTAGAAAAAGAAGAAATTCCTCAAAAGACTAAACAAGTGGAAAAACAAAAAACTATCAGGAAGACTGGAAAAGTTGTACCTCCAAATGGTATTTTCGATCGATCAAGTGCAAGTAATTTTAGTTATGATGAAAGTGACAGTTCAGAAGACCATTCACCATTTGATTATTTTTCGCGCTATTTTCCACCCGAAATATTCAAGGAGTTATCTGAAAAAACCAATTCTTATTCTGTTTACAAGAATTGTAAAAGTCTCAGTACTGATGAAAATGAGATATGCCGCCTGGTTGCCCTGCACATTGTAATGGGAATTATAATTTTCCGAAGCTAAGACTTTATTGGGCTCCCCGTACACAATTTTGATTAAAGAGATCGGTATATCCCGAAACTGATTTGAAAGTTTACGTAATCATTAACATATGTCAAGTATCAACACCGGCAAGAATACTAATGATAAACTGTGGAAAGTGAGGCAAATAATTACCAGTTTTAAAAAACATTGCGAAGAATTAATGCTTGAAGAAAATAACTGCATACATGAGACAATTATACCATCCAAGGGGCAATTTTCTCTAAAACAGTAGGTACACTAGAGGCAAACCAAATCCTTGGGGTATAAAAGTCTTTAATTTTTGTGGTGACTCAGGAATATTATACCGATTGATCGTTTATCAAGGCGCAACTACATTACCTATGTCTGTAGAAATGAACCACAATGCTACAACTTCACTTGTTCTGTATTTACCACAAATATTGCCAGATAATTCGGGATATAAGCTGTACTTTATAAGCTGGAACTATTAGACAAAATCGCATGGGAAACTGTACCTTCGTTCCGAATAAGAACTGAAACTATCAGGAAGAGGAAGTTCCGACTCGAAAATTATTTCCGATCAAAATACTATTGCAGTTAGATGGTTCGATAACAAGGTAGTAAATATGGCCTCAAATTTTATAGGCTTAGAGCCTACTGATACTGTCAAACGTTGGGATAAAAAACAAAAACATATATACAAGTTGAACGTCCAGCAGTAATTAAACTTTACAATCAAAGTATGGGCGGCGTGGATAAAAATGATTTCCTTGTATCACTTTATAGAACGTTTATTAAAAGTAAGAAATAGACTCTACGGGTAATGTTTCACTATTTCAATGTGGCAGTGTGCAACTCATGGTTGGAGTATCGTCGTGACAATCAAAATAAACCTAAAAATAAGAAAATAGATTTATTGGAATTCACGTTTTACGTTGCAGAAGCTTTAGCTTTCTCTACAGCTCCACTGTTAACACCGAAAAGAGGTCGTCCTTTAAATGAGTCGCCTGGAAGTTCTCCTAGAGATTCTCCTGGAAGTTCCCCTTTTACATTTGTAAAAGATAAACTTTCCAAACGAATGAAACAGCAACAACCTATCAGCGAAGTGAGATAATGATGAAATTTCTCACTGGCCAATTCCTACAAAAGGTCACGAACAGCGTTGCGCTTTAAGGATGCAGCGGAAGATCACGCACGATGTGTGAAAAGTGTAACGTCTTTCTGTGCTTGTTGAAAGACAGAAATTGTTTCAAAAGTTATCATACAAGACCTCAATAAAACATAATATATTTTTATACATGCTTTTTCTGTAATAAAATATATATCATTTTATGTTTATTTATACCTTAAGAAACTCTTGGTGACAGTTGCCACCAATTTGTAAAATGAAAAGAGGGGTCAATAATTTTATAAAAAATATTTTCAGTATTATTTAGGGGTCCAATTAAAGAAAATATCAACAGAAAAATTTTACCTTTGAAAAAAAAAATTTAGGACTGAAAGGGTTAAAGTGTACTTAAGATTTGCAATATTTTTGCAAACATCTAATTTTGGCATGGTGGATAATATCATTTTTAACTCATTTCTTTTGTTCGTCACCAAAGAAAGATATAATGGAGTGTGGTGGGTTTAAACTAAGATTTATTGAAAGTTTTGATTAAACATGGTGTAATTAAAGACAAAGTACTGTGTCGATGCGGCAACAGTTGTGAATTAACGCTGAAAGTAAATTTAAGTGTAATAAACTTATCCCAAGACACAAAAATACACCCAAAAGTTGTAAATTTACACTAGGCAAAGAAAGAGACCTTTTTGGAAGCGAGTAAATTGCCAGTAGAGAAAATATTTATGTTGGTGGCAACTTCATTAAATTTAAAGGCACCTAAGCAAGAATTCGTAAAAGACGAGTTCGGATTTCTCCTCTATTTCTTTTTTTTTTAAGACGATTGTTGACTGGTACTCGTTTTGGAGAGAAGTTTTTCAGGAATACATATTTCACAAAGTGAAACACTTTGTTAAAATTAGGGACCCTGCTACATCTGTTTATTAAGGTAAGCAATTTTCATTAAATTTTTAATAAAAAGCTTGATTATTTTAAACAATATTAGATATGTATTTTTTCATAATTTAATAGTAAACTCACTGATATTTATTATGTTTTAGTTACGTTTTTTTTTGGAGGTTTTACGAGGTTATTGGAATGGAGGCCAAGGGAAGACAAGAGAAGCGTCGGTCGACCACCTACAAGATAGACTGACGATTTAAGAAGACTCAATAAAAACTGGATAAGAGCGGCGCAAGATAGATGGGGTTGGAAACATGAGGAAGAGGCCTATGTTCAGCAGTGGACTCTTGAGGCTGGATGATGATGATGACGTTTTTTTTATTAAGACATATATATACTTTTCTTTGCTTTTTACGTAATATTTTTTGGTTAATAATACTTTTTTAGTTTTTCTTCATTTTTTTTTTATTTTTAGGCACTTGTACTAGTTTCCAGCTAAGCAAACCTTAAAATTTGAGGTTTTTTCACTTTTTAGGCTAAATCCACACAAAAATTGGGCATTTTTAAGGCGTTCCGTCTTACTAAATAATTAGCTAAAAATATTCCTTAACTCCTACAAATTTATGTCTTTTCGATGTTTGTATTTGGAAATTATTTGCAAATCGCCGTCGGTAACGCCACTGAATATTATGCTAACAAGATTCCACCGAGGTCAAGAAATCAAGACGACAGTCAGAAATCGGTAGGTGATAAAACAAACAAGACTGATGTTCTTAGTTAAACATTAACCAACAATCATGGTGTTTCCAAATTGGCTGTGCATTTTAGTGTTAATTAAAGTAGTATGTGAAGCGTACGAAATTCCAAAAGTAAAGTTCGAGGCATTTTCGCCTTCTGGATTCAAAGTAACATTACCAGGTAATATTTTAACAATGTTCATACATACTTACAGAATATTCTAAAAACAATTTATATTTTGCTTCTTTGATTTTAATAATATTTTTCTTAGTTTATTTTCATCATCTATGAGGCCTGATTGATTAGCCATGTAGCCCATATTAGAGTTTTTGATTATAACTAAAATTTTGTGAGCGACACACTCACAATTCCATAAAACATGTAAGTAATCAGAATATTAAATTCTGATTAAAGCATGTAATCCGGATATTACATTCTGATTAAAGCATGTACTCAAAATATTAAATTCTGATGTACGCCTTGTTTCTGATTATCATAATAATTATTCTTGTATCGCATAGTCATTAATATTTTTTGCTTCAGTTTCGGGTTATATTTTCAGCATTTGTCTTTTATTTATTATAAAATTTAGTCGTTGAGTTTTATATAATTATAATTTTATTAATTTTTGCAATTCACAAATAATGCGCCAGAAAAAAAATGGAAAACCGAAAGCTAAAACAGGATACGGACACCTACTTCTCAAAAATGTTTGGTCAATATTCTTTGTAATAGCGTTTATCAGTCAGAATTATCATGTCACCAATTAAGTTAAATACTATCTACTAATGAATTTTTAATTTACTGGAAATAGTGTCCAGTGACACTGAATTAGGTTAAACTTATCTTATCTGCAGTCGGATGATGTTCAGGTCCACTTCCGGATTTTTTAAAAATGCGTTATTGGTATTTGGTTATAGAAATTGATATTGGTTTGGTTTGGTTAAAAAATCCGTTGAAATATTGGGCAAAACCAAGTCAGAAAAAAGAAATCATTGGTTTGATCATGAGTGCGAAATGGCCACAAATAGAAAGAACGCAGCATATCAAAAAACCATTGACGCAGGTTGTACACGGAGGAAAAAAGAAGAGTATAGACGTCTTAGAAGAGAGGAAAAACGTAGCCATCGACGTAAGAAGAGGGAATACGAACAGAACACTCTCAGTGAGATACAAAGTTTATTCGATAAAAATGAAACGAGGAAATACTACAAATCCTTAAATATTAGCCGTCGAGAATTTAAACCACGATTAAAAATTTGTAAAGACACTAACGGTGAAATTCTACATGATAAAAACTCAGTTCTTAACAGATCGGCACAACATTTCAGCGAACATCTAAATACAAACGATATTGAAGAAGAGTACAATATAGAAAATGAACAAAATATACAACGTCAACTACACAGTGAAGACCCAACAAGAAGAGAAGTGTCAAATGCGATCCTAAAACTCAAAGACAATAAAGCCCCAGGAATCGATGACATCTGTTCGGAAATGTATAAAAAAGGTGGTGATTTTTTGCAGCAATCCATAAACTAATAGTACTTATATGGCAGAATGAATGGGTACCAGAAGAGTGGCTGAAGGGAATAATATGTCCATTGCATAAAAAGGGGGATCAACTGGAGTGTAAGAACTATAGAGGCATTACTCTGTTAGCATCTGCGTATAAGATCTTCGGCAATGTATTATCTGAAAGACTTCAACATTTTACAAAGGATATTGTTGGTCAATATCAATGCGGATTTACTGCTGGAAAGTCAACTACACATCAAATTCAAGCACATAGGCAGATTCTAGAAAAGTCACTAGAATATAACATCCAACCATCTCTTCATTGACTTCAAAGCAGCCTATGACAGTGTGAAAAGAACTGCATTATATAATGCAATGATAGACTTTGGGATCCCACCTAAGTTAGTTAAGTTGACCCGCCTAACAATGCAAAACGTAAGCTCATGAGTTAGAATTGAAGGATAAAACTCTACGTTCTTTGACATTAATAATGGTCTAAGACAAAGGGACGCGTTGGCGTGTCTGCTCTTTAATATTGCCTTGGAAAAGGCAATCAGACAATAAAATATTAGAATGAATGGAACTATTTTTAATAGATCGACGCAAATTCTTGCATTCGCTGACGATATATTTATAGTGGGCAGGAGTATGAGAGACATGGTGCAGTGTTTTACAAGGCTTGCGGACGCAGCAAGTGAATTAGGACTTGTGGTAAACGAGGAAAAAACCAAATATATGTTGGTTTCTAAAAACCCTCGAAATATCCAACAAAGAATTCAAATTAACAACCATACCTTTGAGCAAGTCAAAGAATTTACATATCTTGGATCGCTAGTAAACGCAACAAACACGACAAGCGACGAAATAAAAAGACGCATAGCAATAGCAAACAGAACTGTTCACGGCCTCCAGAGACATTTAAAAAATAAAAATATAAAACGTGCACTAAAGCTTAATATATACAGGATCTTAATAAGACCAGTTTTGATATATGGGGCTGAAACGTGGATCTTATCTCAAAATGATAAAAGACTTCTTGGTATTTTTGAGAGAAAAATTCTTAGAAAGATTTTTGGGGCCGTAAATGAAAATGGGCTATGGCGTCGAAGATACAACTTTGAACTGTATCAGTTATACACCGATCCAGATATTGTGAAATTCGTTAAAGTGCAGAGACTTAGATGGGCTGGACACATTGCTAGGATGTCAGATCACGAATACACGAAGAGATTAACATTTTCAAAACAAGAGGGCACAAGAAGCAGAGGACGACCACGAATGAGATGGATTGATGATGTGGAAGAAGACCTACAGATTCTAGGGGTTAGAAGATGGACGGAAGTTGCCAGGAATCGACAGGAGTGGCGACGTCTTTGTGAGCAGGCCAAGATCCACAACGGATTGTCGAGCCACTTATGATGATGATGATGATGTTATTGGTATTTGTTTCGTATTCGGTTCCCATCCACTATTTCAACACTTCACACCAAAATTTTTCTATTAGTCGAATTTCCAACACGTTTGGAGAGTTTCTGAGTACACATTTTATTTATTTTTTTTTATTTATTGTCTTGTATTAGATTCCTTCTCAGATTCGACCACAGCGCGTTGTGTAAAGTAAATTAGTGATAAATTTTCACCTGTGTTTTTCCGATTTTCTAGAGTAGGGAGAAATAAATTTTAAACTATACCTATAATATGCGCAAAATATAAGAACAGAAACTCCTTGCAGTGCAAAAAAGTGTTCGATAAGTAAGTTTTAATAATATTTAATTGTATTAAAAACCAGTGGCGGATCTAGACATTTGCCTTGGAAGGGGATCTTCCAAGTGGGGGGCAGGGGGGTGGCTAAAATACATGAAAAAGATATATCCAAACTACACAAAAGACATAAATAATAGGTTTTCTTTAATTTGGACCTTCTTGGGATTGGAATTTCTTTAGTCCCCCCCCCCCGAGTATCTTCCCCTGTTACAAACACACAGCTCTCAGTAATTCCGGTTCTTTGACAACGGATAACGAAAGTAGTCTTGAATAAATTGAATGCGGCGTTGCCGGTTGTTTAAAAAATCAAGTAACCAAATCAGATAACTTATTAATAGTGAAAAGAACAAAAATAAATAAATAAAAAAATGGAGAGCGACTCAACTTTTGATAGTGGTAAAAGAAGAAGTATAAGTCAAGAAGATGAACTATTTGGAAAAAGCAGAACAACAGCAAGAACACCACAAAAAGAGCCTACCATTGAAAAATTAGATAAAATATTAGAACTTTACATGACATAAAAATAGAGATGAGCGATATGAAAAATGATCCCCCCCCCTGTTGAGTTTGTTGGTTTCTCTTCTGCGCCGGTTTCTCTACGTCCAACTACGTTGAAATGCCATAATGGCGACTGGTAATTATTTTCGAAGACATGCTTTAAATCATTAATTTTGCCGGTGTGCATTTTTAAGTGCTTTTCAAAAAGTAATTATTAATTGTTTTTTTTTAATAATCATTTAATAATTTTACTATCGTTCCATCGTTTTCGTGATCTTCCTACGATCGTCTTCCTATTGGGGAACCGTCTCTTGCCGTCTTCACTACTCTAGTTGTTGTCATTCGGCTTATATGATCGTCCCATTCTACTCTTCTATTTTTTACCCAGTTCTTGATGTTCTCCACCTTGCATCTACAATGTGCATCTACACTTCTAGATGTGCCCCATAGTGTCTTACCATCAACCTTTCTAAGTGATTTCATCTCTGCTGTTTCTAACGTCATTTTTGTCCTCTTTGTGTCAGGTCGTGTTTCTACCGCGTATGTCGTTATTGGTCTGATGACTGTTTTGTAAATTCTGCCTTTCATTTCTTTCCCGATATTTTTATTTCTCCATATTGTTTCATTCAGACAGTCTGCGGCTCTGTTTTCTCTATTCACTTGATCTTTCACTTCAGTTTGGAACTTTCCGTAGCTAGATAATGTGTTGCCAAGATATTTAAACTTCATCACTTGTTCTATTATCGGACCTTCCAGCTCCAATTTACATCTTAGTAAATTTGCTGTTGAAACCGTGCATTTTGTCTTTTTTGGGGAAATTAACACGTTAAATTTTCTGGCGGTTATATTAAATTAGTGCAGCATACGTCGTAAATCATCTTCACTTTGAGAGAGTAGTATTGCGTCGTCTGCATAGCAGATAATTTTAAGTTGTTTTTCTCCTATTTGGTATCCTTTTTTAGTTCTTACTTTTTTTATTATTTCATCCATAATCAGGTTAAACAATAGAGGACTCAGGGAATCTTCCTGCCTTATCCCATTGTCAGCTTCAATAGGGTCGGTTAGTTCTTCTTCTACTTTAACTTTTATTGTGTTGTTTTGATAAATATGAACCATGGGCTTGTAGTCTATAATATCGGAAATATCTTGTTTGATCAATGTAATTTATTATTCCAATAACTTTGATGAACTCTGTCGCCAACTATGTCACAATAATCTATAACATAATAATAAGGTCGGCATGCTAATTTCTATTTTACTTTAAACAATATTAAATGTTTGTTTATAATATAAACTTATCTATAAATAATATTATTTATATTATAAATGTGTTGGTTTACTATTATAACAGTATCAAAAAATTAGCCTCAGTCTCCTAATGCCATTTAATGTTTTAATTCATAGTATGACCTGTTTTATCCCATTTTTCAATTTTGACTATTTGGATAACATCTTGAAATTACAGTTTCATTTATGCATTCTATGGTTCTTCTCGAACCCATCTTTCATTGCCCTATTTATTTCTAATACATGCGCTACAGAACAACAAAAAAATGTATGTCCAGGTTTATTTTTGAAAGAAGATTGACAGAATTTATCATTTACGTATATTCATATATTCAGAAAGCACAATTATGTACAGATATTTAATATATTGAAATTCTCGCAAAATTGATAATATAGTGTTTAGAAAAAAGAACAGGCAGAAACACAGAAAAACATATTATGGATATTCGTATATCTAAAAATCTACCCTATGATACATCCCATAAGGAAATTAAAAACAAAATTGCACAGGATAAAAAATGAAGATATCAGACAAATGACAAAGCAGAACCATATTACCCAGTAAGAGAACTAAAGTAGCGAAATAAATACCAGACAAATATTAGAATTGAGAAGTAGAAAGAAAAAGAGGAGGAGAAGACCCAGAAGAAAATTAAGAGACCAAAGAAATAGAAAGATATAACCTATTGAGAAAACTATTGAAGAATTAAAGATGATGCCAAAAAATAGAAACGCATGGAAAAATGGGTAAAGAAAGAACCCTAATACCCGACGTCTGAGGTGCCGAAAGGATATAAGAAGAAGATTACTGGTGTTTTTGTTAACTTGTCACGGATAGCTCTTTTAGACGACAGACTCAGTAAAACGCAGGTTTAAATTAAAATAAAAATATAATTGGAATAAATAAATCACAAAATAAAGTTAAATTTAAAACAATAAAAATAAACTGCCAATCTTGTGTCTACGTAATGGACTCACGACTAGGCGATCCACTGTATAATACCTGCGAAAATAAAACACAATTAATGTCATAAAATTGAAACGGCAATAACGATGTGTTAATACACACGCGGCGAAGGCAGGAAAGGACGGGTCAAAGGAATAGAGATGGAACAGACCGATCAGCACTCGGTCTGGCGAGGAGCGGCAAGCGACTAGTCAATACTTAGTCACGGGAAAGAATAGGTCTGCCTCAGATCAATACTCCAAAACCGGGTATGCCACTACTGCCACTACATCAACACTCTAGCAGAAGCGGTTGGACTTTAGTCAATATCCTAGGACCAGCGCAGTTGTTATTACATCAACACTCTGACGGAACTACGGACGGTTGGCCTCCAGTCAATACCCAGAGGGCCGGTGGAGTTCCCACTAGATCAGCATTCTAGCGGCACTCAACTTTCTTTTGTGGCGTACGCTGTTGTATATCGTCGTAGACCTTTCATCTTCTCTAGCGCTCGTTGATGGAAGAGGCCTTTTTGGTGGGAGTGCGGGTGTACGGAGCGCTGACGGGACGGAGGCGATCCACATCATTACACCCCTTTCTCTTTGGGAAAAAATGTAGCTTACATTTTTTTTTAGCGTGTCAAAAAGATGCTCCCCTTTGTAGATCTTTGGCGTGATCCCACCAACCCAATTGGGACATTTTGCCAAGGCTTTTCTATAGTGGATAGTCACATCTTGCTGCTGGCTGCGTATTTACACTGAAGGCATTTATTTATAGTTTCGAACATAGCGTGCTATTTGAACATAGCCAAACCAGCATTGTTGCGCTATTCGGCAAACGGTTGTCGCAATTCTTAACAAGCGTGCTGCTATGCCATTTATATTCGGGTTCATTCGGTTTATATTCGGGTTAGGTTCTTTTTCGCTTCTTCTGCGGATTTGATTCGTATTCGGGTCTTACTCGGGTTAGTTTCGTTTCGGTTCTTTTTCGGATTCGGTTTTTGTTAGATCTACGCTAGCTTTAAAAGAAATTCCTTATCTTAATCCTAAATCTTTGACGGTTCTTTCGGAATCTCAGCCGAACTTTTCGGCTTTGTGCTGTAACTCCTCTTTGGACTGGCGGTATATCCACGACCTGTCGTAGCACCTGCTATTGAGTCTGTGTCTGTCAATGCTGGACGGAGCGGCATATCTATTTTTGCTCGGGCGCCAATTTGTGATGGGTAGTTCTTTAGACAACAGATCCAGCAAAAGGCAGGTTTAAATTAAAATTAAACTTTATTTGGAACAATAACAAAATAAAGTTATATTTAAACAAATACAAATAAACTGCCAATCCTGCGACTACGACATGGACGGTGATCCACTATATAATATCTGCGAAAATAAAATACAATTACTTAATGTCATAAAACTAAAAGGACAATTACGGTGTGTTAATACACACGCGGTAAGGACAGAAAAGGTCGTGTCAAAGGAATAGAGATGGAACAGGCCAATCAACACTTGGTTCGGCGAGGAGCGGAAAGCGACTAATCAATACTTAGTCACGGGAAAGAATAGGTCTGTCTCAGGTCAATACTCGGATACAGAACTGCCACTAGATCAGCTCTCTGGCAGAAGCATTTACTCAATACCCTAGGGCCAGCGTTGGCATCCAATACCCAGAAGCCTGGTGGAGTTATCACTAGGTCAGACCACTAGCGGAACCCAATTCCCTCTTGTGGCGTGCGCTGTTTTATATCGTCGTTGGCATTCCATCTCCTCCAGCGCTCGTCGATAAAAGAGGAACTTTTTGCGGGAGTGCGTGTGTACGGAGCGCTGATGGGACGGAGGCGATGCACATCGTTACAAACTAGTTAACTAGTTGTACTAGTCCATCTAAAAACGCTTTTTTATAAGATGTTACCTAATTGTCGAGCCATATTTTGAATTTGGTGTGACCAGCATTTACCCAAGTCTCGTCTTAGTACTAAATTTTGCCGTTTTTATTTCTGTAGAACTTTATTTTGATCAGAACTTCTCGTCTCCACAAGGAAATTTCATCCCTGTCCATCAAAATGCTGTTTCGCTGACGACGTTGAAACTTGAAATTTACTTTTTTCAATAATTTTAAAAATGTAGTTCTGTTAAAATTAGGCAAACACGGATCTTCATTAACAACCCTGAGAACTTTATATATTATGGGTATTTCATCTCGAAAAACGAATTCGTAGATTATTCTTCTTATTGCTTTTCTGTTAAATTTATCAAGTGAGTTATTAATACTTCTACAATATTCAATTGGTTCTGGTATCGACAATGTTCCCGTATTTTCATATTCTTGAACCAAATTTCGTATACAGCGGTTACACACGCCTAAAATGGATAGAAAATAACAATACTTATTAAACAAAGTGAAAACGCGCATTATAAAGTAATAAAGAAACAATATCAGTACCTGTTATATCTACTACTCTAATAGAAATTGCTTCGTTTTAACGTTAAATGTCCCTGTACTGTTTTTTTTTAGGTGGACTTAGGGTTACATCAATCTCAAGGAGTTCGTCTGCTGTATCAGTTCTTGACATTTTTCTTTACTTACAATAATATATTCTAATAAAACCAACTTAATCGAAATGAAACTGCATTCTGGACTTCTTCGAGTCCAGAAAAGAAAATAAAACTTTTTAAAACATCAATAAATTCAAATATTGGTTTCTCTTACCTTTACCCAAGGGAT
The DNA here is from genome assembly GCF_040954645.1 of Diabrotica undecimpunctata. Classification (NCBI taxonomy): domain Eukaryota; kingdom Metazoa; phylum Arthropoda; class Insecta; order Coleoptera; family Chrysomelidae; genus Diabrotica; species Diabrotica undecimpunctata. Next base: position 134,426,963 of record NC_092810.1, read on the forward strand.
TACCACAAGCTATTTTTACTTTTGATGAATAAATACTTTGGTCTTGTACCATACAAGACCAACACCATAAAACTTTTAAAATTAACACGACCAGTAGATAACTCAACAATTACGTTACAAAAACACAAAATATAATAATTTATAATGTAAAAAAATATAAACCAACACACTACAATTTGTTGTACAAAAACACAAAATATATTAACTTATAATGAAAAAATATAAACCAACACACTACAATTTGAACTTAATCAGACTGAGCAGTTTGGACCTTTAAAATGACAATCATGTACGTCCAAGGCGATAAATCATATTTAATAGTCTCTTGGCGACTGAGAAAGCGAATACTATCGGAACACGTGTGTCAGGCCTCGATAAGTTGATGCTGAGAATGTGCAATGTGAATAAGGTTTACGTATTTATAATTCAATTGCGATTAAATAACTTTAATTTAAAAAAAAATTGATTTCTCTCCGCCATTGGTAATTTGATTGACAGTTTCATCTTACTTCAACAGTTTTCCAAATCGGCCAAAGAGGGGAAAACGCACTATATAATCGATTGTTAAACGCTACAAACATGTATAAAAACAAATTGTATGAAAAATTAAGACTATGGTGTTTTAACAGCGAAATTTTATTTAAATTAAATTATTTATTCGCAATTTTAAACACTTTGAAAACAGAATGTTTAAAAAGTTTCCAAGAATTTCTGGTACCACTGGCTATAAATCGTTTAAAAATAAAAAATAGTAATATGTTTACGTTTAAATAAAACTTACCTTGAATCTCTAGTACAGACTATAAATATTTTAAAAACTATTTGGATATATTTAACAAAAATTGTATTATTTTCATGTCCAGTCTTTTCTTTGAATTACGGATATAAGTATATCGAGTTACTTTGTTTTAAAAAATGTAAAATTATTATTAAAAAACTAGTAAATTTCCGTGAATCTCTTATTTCGCCGGCTATAAATAATTTATTATAGATATTAATTCTAAAGTTTTTCCCCTTTTTTGTATAATCAGTGCCTGCAAAACAAAGGTCGTCTGATATTTTTTATGTCTGCTTGTGAATTAATAAGAAGAGAGTATAATTTTATTGAATGATGGTTTGTTTCACAAAAAGGTAAAGTGTAAAGTCTTGATCGCTATTAAAACATTGAAAATTGTATCAAGTGTCTTGTTGATAAAGTCTAGACCTTTAGGTCATGAAATATATTACCAGCCTTATACTTCAAAACTTAAAATTTAATTTACCAATAAAATTAATAAATATATAACACACTTAAAAAATACTAATATCGTAGATAAACCCTTACTGTCTATGTCAGTAAACATTTTGGTCAGTGTTCAATGGTTTTGATCCTTATTTACAGTTCACTTGTGAACTAGAGGATTCTAACGCCAATAGTATTCTTTTTGTGAAAATACGAGTCATCAGGTGGACTGACAATATTTTGGTTACAAGTTGGCCTCCAACAGTTTTCCTTATTTCCATTCTTGTCATCCATTTAAATATCAAATTAACCTCATCCAATCCCTTAGTTTTTAGCTACAAATGTTGACACATGCGATTCGTCGAAAGAAATCGTTTCTATTACCTAGGACTAAAAATTATTCTTCTTGAAAACTCGTACCCACCTCCCTGAATTAATAAATGCCTTTTTCTAAGAGTTATGGTACTTTATCTAATGATTTATCCAATGGTCATCAATTAAGATTAATTTGGAATAATACTGTTCTGCAGGCGAAAACACTTGGAACTCCTTTGTCTTCATCAACTCCTCATTTTTTATCGCTGCAACTGTTATGAAAGCAACTGTTGCTTTCATAAAGTCCTCGTAGACATACCGTCTCAGGACTTGCAACTTAATGTAGAGTCATATGTCGCCATGTTACCAATCCAACGGTAACTTTACCATCTTAATTTTAAACAAGACATAATGTAAACTAAATTTCAATTAGTAATTTTTAAAGGGTTTTTACCCCCATATTTAGTGGCTACATTCATGTATTAACCTGACACTGATGATGGAATATTTATTCCGAAAACGTTTTGTCTATTTAACATAGCCCGACTGGGTTTTTATATACCTTTTTATAAAGGATTTTATTAAAAAAACTTGTTACATAGGTCAGACTGGGCGTTTACTGAAGGGTAGAATCACTTCAAACCGCAGTGATATTAACTTATCTAAACACTTTTGTGCCTTAACACAACCATAAATATATAATACAAATAGACTGAATGTTGCAATACAAGCTCGTTTCCGCAGTGCGACAGAGAAATTTCTGTGCTCCCAGTGCGACAGTCAGAGACAGAAAAATTGGTTATTTAGGTCTCATGGTCCATAAATCCGGCCCATTACAAACACATGCAGGGACTGCTTTGCGTCCCTGCACAACAGTTTGAGCACAACATGCCATCACAACTAAACATAAGGTTAGGTTAGGTTCGAGCATGCGTTCGTCTCATCACAGCCTCCTACATTTTAATTGTTTTAATACATTTGGAAATTAAAGAGCTGATGGTGCCTCTTTGTCTAAATCCTATTGATAAATTCATTTCGGTAGTAAAGCAGATGAAATTACGTCGCCTTACGATACGAGTATGTCAGTCATAAATCACTGTTTACAAAAATAGATCTTAAGAATCTAAATTTATTCTTTAATTTTTTTAGCGGACCCGAAAGATAGTTTTTTTGCCTTTCACGGGAAGGTTAATCAAGAAATTAGGGTAATCGAAGAAGGGGACTTCTTCGGGGAAATTAAGAGCCCAACCGATGGATATTTCGTCTATAATAATCCCAACTTAAGACTAAATCTAGGAGATGAGGTAAATTATTGGATATATGTTCAGCACGATTTTCTCGGATATAGACAAGACAACAGGACATGGAGAGTGACAGGTAAAAAATAACTATTTTTAATAATTTTACATTGTGTAAATAATAATGATTTTAGATTATAATTGAAGTATTTGTAAGTATTGAAGTAATGGTACAGTAACAAATATTTGTTCGATCTAAAAATCATACAAACAATCTAAATTTTGCTGATAATATCAGTTACGGGCGCGAAATAAACTTTTTAAATAAAGTTTTTATCAACTCGACGGTGAAATGGAATTCTTTTGAACGACAGAGTAGAAGTAAAGGTGACAGGAACACTTTGGTACTCTACTTAGTGGAGAAAGTAGAGCTGAAGGTAGAGATGATATAGAACTAGAATAGGAGGAAGCTGTGCTACAAACTTCTTTTTCTTCTTCTTCTTCCTTCTTTTGTGTAGGCTTTAAAGCCTGTTTATTCTTCAATATTAGCCTCCTAAATTGTTTAAATTATCGCACTATCTTTTTCTTGGTCTGCCAAAACTTCTTCGTCCATTTAGTGACTTATTTTGTGCTATTTGTACTATCCTATCTTCTGCCATTCTACTAATGTGTTCGTTCCACTCCTATTTCCGTTTTTTCACCCATCCATTTATGTCTTCTATATTGAATGCTCTTTTTATGTTTACGCTTCTCTCCCTATCCAGCAGACTTTTTCCTGATATTCGTCGGAGAATTTTCATCTGTTGTTTCTAGTAGTCGTCTCGTTTTAGATATGTCAGGTCTTGTCTCCGCCGTGTATGTTGATATAGGTCTAATTGCTGCTTTATAGATTCTTGTGTTTGTGTCTTGTATTAGGTGTTTGTTCTTCCAGATTGTGTCATTAAGAGATCCCGCAGCTTTACTTGCTTTTAAGCTTTGTTATCGTAGTTCTTCTTAACTGGTTATATTAATTCCCAGATATCTAAACCTTGCTTCCTCCTTTAATATTTCCCCATCCATTTCGATTTTACATCGTAGCGGATATTTAGATGTTGTCATACATTTAGTTTTTTCTGCTGATATTATCATATTGTATTTCTTGGCTGTTTAATTGAAGATGTGTGTTAATCTTTGGAGCTCGTCTTCTCTCTCGGCGATTAATGCGGCGTCGTCTGCATAACCTAATATTTTGATTTCTTTGTTCCTCATTTTGTAGCCATGACCTTTACGTACTGCTTGTATTATTTCGTCCATTATTATATTAAAGAGAAGTGGGCTTAACGAGTCACCCTGTCTGACTCCGCTTTGTACTTGTATGCACTGTGTTAGTTTTCCATTCATCTTTGTCTGTATTCGATTATGGAAGTAGATATTTTCGATGGCTTGTATAATATTGATTGGTGTGTTTCTTTTATACAGTAGCTGTAAGACGTCTTCGACTTGGATGCGATCGAAAGCCTTTGTCAGGTTTATAAAACATAGATACGCTGGTTTATTGTACTCGATGGCCTTTTCTGTGATTTGTCTTAGTACAAATACGGCGTCTACGCAGGATCTTCCTGATCTGAATCCTTTTTGTTCATCTGATAAAGTTGTTAGTTCATTTATTTTTTTAATTAGGACTTTTGTGGTAAGCTTAAGTGCTGTGTTCAGTAGATTTATACCTCTATAATTGTTGGGGTCTACTTTATCTCCTTTCTTGAACATTGGTATCATTGTACTGTTTCTCCATATGTCTGGTATCTTGCAATGCAATATTAGTTTCTTTCTATTTTTGAGAGAGTTCTAGTGACTTTCTATTTTTGAGCGAATTTGTGGCTATCTCTACTTCCTGAAAACTGATTAGTATTTCGTGTCTTAATTCAGGTACGTTATTGTGTTGATTATAATTTTCCTTTTCTTTAAACAGTTCCGTCAGGTATCTTTCCCATTCGTTTGCTGGTATATTATTGTATTTCTTCAATTCTGCCATTTCTTTCCGTTGGTTTCATATGAATCTCCATATTTGTTTTTGTGTACCGTAAAAGTCGCTTTCCGTCCTTTTTGTAAACTGTTCCCAGTGTTCATTTTTTGTTCTTCTTACCAACTGCTTTGTTTAATTTCGTATTTCTCTATAGGTGTCTCGGGATTCTGGAGTAATTGATGTTGTATACTTCGTGTAGGCCTCCCGTTTCTCTTTTATTTCTTTTCTGAACCATGGTGTATTGTTGTTATTTCTTTTGTTCAGTATGACTTTGCGTTTTCCTAGGGCTTCTGTTACTGCTTCTTCAATCGTGTTTTTAAATACCACATTAGGAAGAAATAAATAAAGCAATTCAATCACTAGCCAGAAAAAAGTCACCCAGAGCAGATAACCTACCCGCGGAAATATTTAAATGTGGCGGTCAAACATTTGTAACACTCTTTCTTTTTCTTTTTGTGGCCTGCTCGATTATCTCGTGAGTTATCTATCAAATTGGCTATACAAATTTTGTTGACGGCAGCTCGGAAGAGGGATGCTGATACTTGTTTTGCCGGTTTTACCGCCTCACGTCAAGATTCTTCATTCTACCTAATTTTTTTGGTATTGGATATCCCTCGGTCGCTTTCAGCCTTGCAGGACAAGGTTATTTATACTTTTCTCTAAAATTAAATTTTCTACGTTGTCGCCATAATAATGATCACGAAAAATTGATATAAAATGTTATATTTACAATAAAAATTATTTTTCTATAGAACTTCTTTCCAAGACACCAGATAATTGCAAGGCAAGCAAATCGACAGTAACGGGACGAGTGAATGTATGCAGTGGCGCTACTGTATTTGAGGATAAGTTTGATGGAGTTGTGTTGGACAACAACAAGTGGCTAGTAGAGCAATATATTCCAGATGATCCGGTAAGTCATAATTTCTTTTGTGGCCAGTTCGAGTATATTATAATCTAAAAACTAAGTACACGTACGTTGTTTGTTCTTGGTTATATTACACTTGAGTGCAAAATAATCGACTCAAAATTATTTTCAGTTTCCTGTTTAAATCTAAAAAGTGTAAATTTAAACATATTTAAATTTACTAATAAGTTACTAATAAAAGTAGTAAACCCACTGATACATCAGTCCTTTTTACGAAGTTTGCAAGTGCGTTACAAATGAATACAACATTCGCCAAAGCAGCTCAAGCAGTAGCATTATTAAGAGAATCCCTGAGCCAGAGGGCCCACTAAATTGAAGCCAATCAGCTGTGTTCCGAGTGAATCGTCGGTACCAAGATACGGTGAGGTACGGTCGGTGATTATTTCCGCCGACAAGAAGGAGGCTGTAAACGAATAACAACGGAGAGAGATGATCGATTTCTTGTATCGAATTCCTGAGAAATCAACATTTTACTGGTGCTATTCTCAAAGAAGAGCTTAGAAAGGTCCGAGGTGAGGTTACCAGCGTTTGGACAGTCAGAAGGATGCTGAAGGTAGCCAACCTGAAACCAAAAAGGACACCTACAGGTCCCAAGCTAACTGCAGCCCAGAATCAAAGGCGATTAGAATTTGCTCGCGAACATCTGGATTGAGACGGCTATTATTGGAGTCAGGTATTATTCTCCGACTTAAGTATGATCTGTCTACATGGCAACGACAACAGGCGTCGAGTCTATAGAAGGCCAGAAGAGCGATTTGCTCAATGTTGTATACGAGAAACTGTGTCATATGGAGGCGGGTCTTGTATGTTTTGGGCAGGCATTTTCATGGATGGGAAAACCGAGTTGGTGGAGGACGTGGAGGAGGTTTAACGGTGGATCGTTACATCAGAGATATTTTGGTGGAAAGTGTGCTTCTATACGCGGGATTTATTGGTAATGCCTTTATTTTAATGCACGATGCCATACCACACGAGTCACCACCACCTATCTGACAGATCTGTGTACCTACAATAAATTGGCCTGCGTTGAGCCCGGACATAAATCCAATAGAGCATGTTTGGGATGAGCTTAAATGAAGGGTCCGGCATAGAAATCATACGCCAAGGAGCATAATGGAATTAAGAGCTGCGCTTAATGATGAATGGGAAGTAATGCCTTAAGAATTTATTAGACACGTCATCCGATCCATGCGAAGTTGATTGTAAAGTGTAATTAGGAATTAAAGTGGTAATATCAAATACAGAAAAATAAAGAAATTCATTTTGTAATTGATGATTTTTCTGTTCATAACGTCTTTCGTGCGTTAGTTCCAATGATGAAAATTTTCTGAAACTCTAATACAACTTTAATGGAATAGCAGTTTTTGTTTCAATAATATATTGTTTGCACATTACATCTTTTTATTTTCATACTTCTTACATTGAAACAGAAAGTCTAATCTCAAATATCGCTTTTAAATCGATTTTTGCAGTTAAGTGTATATTATAGGTAAACAAGTAAAAAATCGACTAGTTTAGATATTATTATAAGTATATTAGATATGTTTTTAAAAATACTTCCATTGTATGGTTTCTTCAAAGCAATTTATGTAAAGAATGCACAGCGATATGGCCCAAAGGTCATCCTTGAGTTTAAACCTAAATGTTTTCTTGTGACTCTTTTTTACATGTTTCCAGATTGCATTTGTTTATTTTATTAATAAAACTAACAAATTTGGCTTTAATAATCGATAGAGAAGAATAACTATAAGTTTGTGTTTATGAATATAAATAAATGATATATTTTACTAATTTTTAGGATTATGAATTTGTCACGTACCAAAAGGATGATACCGTTGTTAAAGTACAGAATAATAACCTAGTAATTCAACCAAAACTTCTAAATAATAAAGAGATTCAGGCGAGCATGTTAGATTTAACAAATGGCTGTACTCGAACAGAATCTAAAAGAGCACGATGTAAAAGCAAAATGTACTTGTTACAAAATCCTGTAATTTCGGGACGAATAGTCTCTAAAACATTATTCTCATATGTTGATGTTGAGATAAGAGCCAAAGTGCCTTCAGGAGAATGGATGTATCCAGGTAAGAATATTAAATAAATATTATAGCTACGTACTTAACGTGCTCGTGTTAAATTAACTATCTCCAAACAGATCGATTTTTGAGCTACTGTTCTCTGCTGCTACCAATTTCCAGCTTCCTAAAAGTTCTTTCTCCATGACTTCCTGCCTCCCTAGGTGTCTCGGTAGAGTTTTTTTACCACCTGCAATCGTGGAATTATTTTCGTGTGGTCTGCGCTTGCTTTGATCTTCGCTACCAAATCGGTTTTTCATACATCATAGCCATTTTGTTGTTTCTTATACACCTCCTTATATGTGCTCATGACCGATTTCGGTTTTTTTGTCTTTTTTGACGTATGATATATCATCCGTTGGATAACGAAGGATACAATATTTCATAAAACATTATTTATTTTAAAAATTTTACGTGTGATATGCATTACATTAAATTTAATGCATCGATATTTGGTACACTTGCCATATTTGCCGCACCTTCGTTGTTTTTCAATTTTGTCCATCAAAAAATGACCCACATTATCCAAACGAATTTCGTCAGCAACATGTTTTGAAGATATTGGACGTACTCCACGTGGCCTTGGAATATTTGGAGCTGTCAGCAGGGCCTCCATAATTCGCCTATAAAATTCTAATAAAGAAATTGTCTCAATGTTGCGGTAAAGAAGCCACATGTTGACTATTGCCCCATTGAAGCAAAATCTAAATATCGCCCAATACCATTTTTTAGATCGAATTCGAATCCTATTTAAACCTCTTAACTTATCGAATAAATCTACATCACCCATTCCCTTGTTATACATTTGCATAACGTTTGGTTGAGGGATCGGTATAATTTTTTTGTCTTTTCTGGACCATCTTTTACAGTTTCCTATAGTAAATATTTCTGGAGTTGCAATATTAGTTGCCATAGTAACTGCATTATTGTCATTCCAGCGAACAAGAGTGATCTGATGTTCTTCGCTATGTAGAGCATGTTAAGTTCCACGAATTTGATTTTTTATTTCTTTGAGTAGGGCTTTTTCAATTCTGTCTTTTCTAATTACCGAATAATGTACCGATACAGTGTATCTTTTGATCCCTCAATCTTGTCAGTAAAGGTAAAGATATAAAAAAAATTGTACACAGCTTTTCGGTTACGGAACTTCCTAACGAGTTACCCGGTAATTTATCTCCACTTCCAGTATAGAGATGAAATTTTGCAAGGTAACCTTTTTGGTCGCAACGCACCAGAATTTATATCTATCACGGATGAGTTTTCCTTGAATAAACTGCTTCATTGAATGATTCAATATTTATATTCGATATCAAACATTTTTATATTTTTAGAAATATATCTTGAAGACGAAAATTACAACCGATTGGTTATAGCATATACTCGTGGCAACAAAGTGTTAACAGGAAATGATGGGACAGATATTGGCGGTTCGCTCTTATTTGGAGGCCCTATGTTGGGATTTAGTGAACCTGCTAAAAGTTCAAAACTAAGTAGTACCCTACAGACTGAACCATTTAGTAATAAGTTTCATGTTTATAGACTGAGATGGACACCAGGTATACGTAAAATTCAATCAGTAAATTGATTTTAATGTTTTTTTTTTTAATTTCTGAATTTTTTCTTTTTTTTTTGCTAGATCGAATTGATTTATATATAAACGGTGCAAAATTTGGCACTCTAGATGCTTCTTCAATTAAATCCTCATTTACACAAAAACCACCAGCTCAAGTAAGTATTGTACTATATATATATATATATATATATATATATATATATATATATATATATATATATATATATATATATAATATAGTTGAAAATACAAACACTAATGTTTGTATTTTGAGAACGATTTCCGAAGTGGAAATTGAAACGTCAATAAATGTACTTTAACCTTTAATTGTGGCTTATTCCCATTTAAATAGTAATTAATATATATATATATATATATATATATATATATATATATATTTACCTTGATTTATAAATTCCATTTTAGGCACGTTTAGTCTTGGGGATAGGCGTCGGAGGAATTAACGATTTTCCAGATGATTTTATGTCAGGAAGTGTACCGAAACCCTGGAGAAATAGAAACAGTTTACAAGTTAAATCATTTTACGAAAGCAGAAATCAGTGGTTACCCAGTTGGAATACCGGTGGACAGTTGCAAGTGGATTATGTTAGGATTAAATCAATTTAAATATTCTGCGTTTTTATTGTATTAAAATTTTATATTTTCCACTAAAGAGTTGTTATTCATGACATAAAAAAACCGAATATATAGTATGATCGACAATTTGGTTCCAAATTAAAGTTTGGTCATAGTAAAAAATCATAATAACAGGTTTATTTCTGCTGTTTTTTTCCAGCTACCTTCTACACCTCCTCCGAAGCAACTATAGCGGTGATTCGTCTAAAAGGAATAGACGAAATAAGCTACAGATGGATAGATTGCATACCGAGGAGCCGTGTAATACACACTATTACTAATACTAAACGATAAGAAGAAGACTTCGTGTCCAAAGACTGCACAGTTGTAGACAGTTATGAGTTTCCGAGTTAACCAGGCAGCACAAGATTGATCGTCTAAATCGGTGTCTTCAATACCAAAACTGGAACATTGGAAATTTGCAAAATGTGCTATTTTCAGACGAAACCAGGATTTGTGTAAAATCATATAAGCAATGAATTAGTGTACTTAGATGGCGAGGAAGACAAGCAAGAACGGAAACAGCCAGATCTGTTCACAGACATAAAGAAAGAAGTGTTACGTGCTGGGGAAGTAATATGTACAACTAACTTTAATAGCTCGCAGGTAAGTTGATTTGGTTCTAGAACCTGCAGTTAGACTCTGAAAAAGTGCAGTGGAAAGAAATTTAAGACGTAGAAGATATCACTATGTACTCTGTAGTGGCCTGCTGGGTTACCAGACCCAAACTCTATAGAGCATTTGTGAGATATGCTTAAAAAAAGAATTAGACCTTGCCGACATAATTCACAAGGGACCGTACACCTAGTACCAGTTGCTCTTGAAGAAAGAAAACAACCTACCACAATAAAATCTTGAAAATTTGTTTAGGAGCATGCCCACGCGAAATACAGCTTGTATAAGGCCTAGGGTTAGCAACAGCGACTACTAAAAAAAACATAAATAAATAAAAACAATTTAAACATCATTCCTTGTACATTGAAAGTTTTAATGCTATAAAACAAATTGTTTTAATTTAAAATTATTTAAGAATTTGTGTTTCTTTAATTTTTATGTATTGGTGATTAAATTGCTTTAAAATAAATATTCTTTGACTTCGTAGGTTAGTTTTTTTAAAATCGATAAAAATAATACGAAATATTCGATGATTCCATATAAGTTTGGTTGTGTGTAGATTTAGTTAGATAATATGTTCAATAGCAGTACAGGAAACGATTGTTTTCTAGTTGTTTGTCCAGTTTTCCTACATGTCCTTAACAATATTTGTCAAACAATTTTATTTATTGTTCTTATGCTAAAAACTGATTATAAATGAAGTGAAGACAATAAAAAAATTCAAATCTTATACCATTTATTATTTTACCCCAGCCACGTTGAATAATATCGCAAGCATTAACTAATTTTATAAATTTATTTCTGATTCTCTGCAATTAACAAAAATACATTTAACACAAATATACATACATTTTTTTAATTAATATAAATAATAAACATTTTTAAAATGTTTAAAATTACGGAAAAGTTGAATTCGCCTTAATTACAAAAAAGCATATTAGCTCTTGATCACCTAAAATTTTATAAAAATTATAATATAATATAGTAAAGTTATAAAAAATCTATTACGGTTTCGGCAGATGAATTCGTAACGTCTTCATCAGAAAAATGTAAAGTATTTTCCTTAGAATCTGTATCCTTTGACATCAAAGGAATGTTTTCTTTAGTTTCGCAGATCAAATTTTCCAAAATTTCTAAAACAAAAAGTAAATGAATCGGAGAAGTTGTACGATAAATTTTGTTTTGGTTTGAGGAGAAAGTATACTCTCCAAATATTATCAAAAAAGAAACCGCAAATTTGTTTTCCCACAAAAAAAATTATTTTTCAATATTCTTTTCTGTAGACTCACGACTTATGTCCAAATATACTGAAAATTAACAATACCTTTATCCCTGAGGGATATGAAAAATAGATCACTACCGATTCTCATACCTACCGAACATAAATATAAAATTTCATCAAAATTGATGAAGCCGTTTTTGAGTATTACAACTAACTCTGTGACATTATTATGGCAATTACAAAATAGGGGTCAATGTCACATCATAGAAAAAATAAAAATTAAAAATTTTTGTAAACAAAATAAAAAAAAATTAGGGTGAATCGCTCTTACCCCTTACAGGTATGAAAAATAGATTGCGACCGATAATCAGACTTATCGAATGTACATAGAAAATTTCATAAAAATCGGTCAAGCCATTTCGGAGGAGTATGACGACTAACTCTGTGACACTAATGGCTATTAAAAAAAGGGTTTAGAGTAGAGGGGTGAACATTAAGGGCTGTATGTATTTTTTAATGCTACATTATAAAAAAAAATTTTTGTTTAAAAAACGGGTCCGACTTTACATGCAAGCTAATCAGTTACTTCATGAGATAGATAGATATGCTAACTTATGTATTAATAGCTTTAGGTATTATTTGAAGCACTCAAGTACACATTGTGTACTTACTTATTTATTGTATTCATGTATATTCTATTTTTATTTGTAATTTTTAATATTGCATATATCTTTACTGCTGTAGTCTTGTATAATTTTGAGTTCGTACCGTTCATTATTAATAAATAAATAAATATATTAATATAATATCTAATGTAATTGAATGTAATATCTAATGTAATTTCTTTAACAATTTATTTTTTTTTTTTAAACTTTGATCAGATAAAAGGCATATATCGAGCACAGTTTAATTAAATCTTGCCCAAGTACTTTCGATCCCTAGATCATCTTCAGGGGCATCTGAAATAAGCCAAGAAACGTTTTTTTATAACCAAAGAAATTGATTAACTTCGATAAAAACTCGAAGTTTTATGGTTGAAAAAAGGTTTTTTATATGATTAACGTCAGAACGTTCTTGTCAGAATTTTAGGTTAAGTGACTCAGTGCTGGGAGGATTTGCAGTAGAGCTGGACACTCTAATAGAAGGTATGACTAACAATGCTAATACTAAACAATATTTGAGAAACTCTTGCATTAGCTTACTTCAACAACAACAATGTAAGTACAAACGCAATTTTCATAGAAATCACCATAATTTTAAAAAACAAAAGGATTTGCTAAAATCAATTAAACAAAAAATTGATAGAGATTCTCTTGTACTCAGCAAGGCTGATAAGGGTAATTGTGTTGTAATCTTAGAACAAACTCAATACATAGAGAAAGTAGAATCTTTTCTTTCAGATAACAGTTTTGTAGTTTTGGAAAAAAATCCACTTAACACCTTTATTAATAAAACAAAAGCAATGGTCAAATTGTTTAATGATACTATTACTAAATATAACAACAGAAAGTTAATTGTATCTAATCCTATAACACCTAGGTTATATGGACTTCCTAAAATCCATAAACACAATTGTCCCATAAGGCCTGTAGTAAGTTTTTGTAACACTCCAGTTTCTATTTTATCAGAGTTTATTTACAACACAATTCAGTCTATCACTAATTTTAAACCTAAGTTCTCCATCAAAAATTCTTTAGATCTAATAGAACGGTTAAATAACATTAGGATAGAAGAGGGTTTTTATTTAGTTTCTTTTGATGTTTCCAATCTGTTTACTTCTGTACCAAGAGATGAAACATTACCTTTAGTACACAATCTTCTAGACAATTGCAACATATCAGCAAAAGACAAAGATGCTATCTTAACTATACTTAAATTCTGTCTGGATCAGGACTTCTTTCAATTCAATCAAAAAATATACAAACAACCAACAGGTTTAGCAATGGGATCTCCACTATCACCTTTTCTGGCTGACATTTTCTTAGACAGCTTAGAACAGAAGTTTGTTAACAACAACAACAAAATAGTTTTTTGGTCAAGGTATGTTGATGATTGTATAGCTCTCATACAGGGAACCCAAGATGATGCTTTACAGATTCTGGATGATCTTAATAACCTCCATCCCAACATCTCTTTTACTCTGGAACCAGAATCTGATAAAAAGTTGAACTTCTTGGATATGACTATTTCCCGTAATAAAGATTCTTTAGAGTACAATATTTACAGAAAACCTACCCAAACAGATCATGTTATACATGATACATCTAATCATCCAACCCAACATAAAATGGCTGCTTTCAACAGTTACATTCATAGGTTACTCAAATTTCCACTTTCTAATGATAATTTTAATTCAGAACTTAATACTCTTAAACAAATTGCTTTCAATAATGGTTATGATCCTAACATTATCTATAAGCTTCTAAATAGAGCTAAACTAAAAATTGCAGAAAAGCTTGCATATTCATCACAATGTTTTCTTCAACGTACTGCTTCAAATAACACCAGATATTTCTCCTTCACCTACATTAGCAGCATTTCCAATAAAATATCTAAACTTTTTACTTCTACAATCGATAACATCAAAATTTCCTTCAAGTCACACAACACCTTAGGTTCCTTCTTAATCAACACCAAAGATAGGATGAACACACTTGACAAAAGTGGTACTTACAAATTAAAATGTGATGATTGTGATGCTTCTTATGTAGGTAGAACCATTAGAAAGTTATCCACTAGAGTTTCAGAACATTTGAAAAGACCAAACTCTTCAAGTTTTGGTCAACACTTATTATCCAGTAAACACAATTTTAACATCAACACTGGTTCATCTATCTTACATGACATTAGTAGAAAGAAAAACTATATGGAGTTGGATTTATTGGAAGATTTGGAAATTACAAGGGAAACAAATGAAAACTCTCACTGTCTTAATACTCAAATTAATTTAAATTGTACTAAATTTAAACCTATTTTTAAAAACTTTATTACAGCTTCACCTCGTGGGGGACCCAGCTCGACTGTTTAGACTTCCTGCACTGAGCACATCCATAGTAATTTTATAGTTATACCATTGACTGTGGGTTCAACTGAACTACTTGGATTACACCCCATTTATAAATATATTTTGCTTTCCATTTTGATTTCAATTATTAGTATTTTAATTACATAGTCAGATCTCTTCCTTTCTATATTACAGATAGTGCTTGGTAGACCATTTTATTGTAGTCAACCACCCACTGTTTAACATATTGTTTAGTCCGCTTCTTGCATTCTTACTTTTCGTCTATTTCAGTTGCTCTCAAACTAACACCTTAATTATTACAGACATGTTTGAGTGTGAGATCTGGATTATTCAATCTACTTAAAAAATATTCTATATAATTTTATATTTCATCAGTGACCTCCTATAGTAGTGTCAGTTGGACTTTTGGTCAATACTTAGTTTCATAGAATTGTAAAAGGTGCAGATCACATATCTATGATTGTGACTGCTCATCCAAGTTGTCATTTGTCACATGTCACCCCAACATTTCCGTTAGATCAGGAGCCATTCTGTCTCCGGCTTCTTCAAGTAATGTAGCCTTCCTTAAATTATTTTAAAGTGTTTGTTTGTCCATTTGTAGTGTAGTGTAATGTACAATTATATGTTTATGACATCTTGTTCTTGCCGGATAGGCCACAATTGACGAAGTAAGTCTATAAACGTTAATCATATAAAAAACCTTTTTTCAACCATAAAACTTCGAGTTTTTATCGAAGTTAATCAATTTCTTTGGTTATAAAAAAACGTTTCTTGGCTTATTTCAGATGCCCCTGAAGATGATCTAGGGATCGAAAGTACTTGGGCAAGATTTAATTAAACTGTGCTCGATATATGCCTTTTATCTGATCAAAGTTCATTTATTCGAGCATTCAACCTTATATTTATTTATTTTTTAATTTATTTTTTATTGAACAAAATACATTCTCAATACGAACAGGATGACGCCACTTTTAGTACTTTGTACGGCTTTAGATGTCTAATGTACATCCTCAGCGCCAAAATAGATTTACAAGGTGTATCCCTAAAGTATGTTAAGTAAGTCCGCTGGTCGTTTTTTTTTTGGTCTCGTGGACATTCGATAATCCGATAATCGATAATCTCGGGTCCAATTATTGTCGCTGGACGTCCACCGAACGTCGTCTTAGGACGTCAGTTGGACGTTTGGCATCGCGACATTTGGACCAAACTAGGACGTCCAAAGTACGTCCTTAATACTAAAATGGACGTTTGAGGGACTTGGTCAGTGCGACATTCTCTAGCATATATGGCGAACATATAGGGTATATTGCGCGAATAAAGCCAACATGAGGTTTAACTTAATTTGGCAGGCTTATGTCTACTAAGAATAAATCAGATGGATTGGCGTTTCTAGTGATTAGTCTTTAGATAGAGATATAAAAAACAAAATTATTTAATATAAAAATAAAAGTTCAGTTCTACAAAATTAGGCATTTAGTCATGTGAAAGGCAACAGTAATCGGAAAACATGACGATACGCTATCCGAAAAGTCGTCGTTGTTGTTTAATAAAATCATCCTCCTAATTTTAAATGTATGTAAAAATGTGAGTTTGATGAACTACGTTATGAAAGTAGTGAGCCTGCAGTGTGATCTTGTACTATTAGCAAATTTTTTATTAAGTCGATCCAGTTGTTGTATTTTATTTATTTTGACGTTATAATTGGCAGATTTTACTGATCCATAGACATATATAACACAAGTAGACTGAGCGCTGCAGTACAGACCTGCTCTCCCAGTGCAACAGACTAAATTGACGCAAAGCATTCCCTGCATATATTTTTAATGGGCCCGGTTTAATAATCACGTGACCTTTCCAATAGTCATTTAGGTCACATGGTCGATAAACCCGAAACATTAGAAAGAGATGCAAGGACTGCTTTACGCCTTTCTCTGTCGCACTGGCAGAACGGATATGTATCGCAGCGCTCATCGCATCTATTAGTAGTATATGTTCTAATTTGTTATTATAGGTTAGGTTAGGATTATCGGTTAAATAGTTGTTATTTCAATTTTTTTGACGTTTTGTTGATTGTGTTTTTATACTGTGAGACCATATCGAATTTTTAATGTCGAGCTGGTACAAATTTTGTTGAACATTGATTTCGCTCCCGTAATTGACATGCAAAATCAACGGTCACTTCAAGCGTTATTTCTAAGAGAACGGTTCATTCAACACAAAAAATGGTTATAAACATTTTTGTTCAAAAAATTATCTCAGCTAAAATTCAGCCTGTTCGTATAATTTATAGAGGTTCAGTGGCATTTTCGTCCCTGACGACTGGAGTAATAGAATCAATTTCTTAGAAATTCATTTATCTTTCCAGAAAGCAAAGAAAACTAGCAACTGATATGATTGTTTCGAATTGATTTCGTAGCAAATTTGAAAACGTTAAATACAAATAAAATTTTTTGGCTCTTTAATGCATTTGTGTAGTAATATTTTATAAACAATGTACGTACTGTTCAGTTCATTGAGAATTTGGTCTCCTTCTAACTTTTTTCGGACTTCTTCCAAGAATTCAATATTATCATCTTTAACTTTTTCTGATTGGGGTATACTTATTGCATTGTTCTCCATATGTACTTGATGTTCACTTTGGGCTGAAAAAATGAGAGTTAGCAAAAGCCAACACAAAGAGAAGAACTAACCAAGGAAAAGCGTGGCTTATCTACTGTATTTATTGGAAATAAATCATAATTTTATTTAAAAATATAATGTGAAGAAAATATCTCCTCTAAGAGCCAAGTGAAGCGAAGTATAACTTAACTCCCAATCCTAAGGTGTAGCTCTATCGCACCGACGAGATGCATGTACAGAGAGCAAAGTGTACCACAAGCGATGCTTCATAGAAAAGGGGAACTTTGACGGTAGCATTGGTACGGTAAGGGCGCACTGTCGTACTCGACAAATTACTTTGGCCCCACCCATGGGAACTCAATGAACCAGAGCCATAAAAAAACAAACAAAAACAATTTGAATTGGACTCGTCTGAAATGGGCGACTCATCTGAAGTGGTTGCTATGGAGCAACCAGAAGCGTACAGCAGCAACTACGGTTGAAGACTTCACCCCAAAACCAAGTTCATTGAGAGCTGTGCAGACAGCGGAACATAAACTGATTATAGCGGAAATACTTAAAATTAAACCTCAAAACATATCACATTTCCGGAGCTCAGAAAAGAGAGTTCACAAATGAAAAACGGCTGCTGAGGCGTGGTTTAAAACACTTAGAACCAACAGACAAAAAACAGGGGATGAAATTTTAGACTTTTAGAGCAAGGAGGTGAAAATAACTCGGTATGATAATTCCTTCATTTATTTTTTAAATAAAATACTCTGCTAATGACATATATGCATTTTGTTGTAGATTAAATTAAAGCTTCTTCTTCTTCAAGTGCTCTCTCCGCTACGGAGTTTGGCAATCATCGTTTGCCATTCGTATCTTTGAATCTGTTGCTCTAAATAATTGGTTAGATATGCACTGGAACCAGTCTCTTAAATTGCGCACCCAAGATATACGTCGTCTCCCCACGCTTCGTTTGCCCTGAATCTTTCTTTGGATAATTAACTGGAGTAATCGGTACTTTTTCCCTCTCATCACATGACCAAGATATTCCAACTTTCTTCTCTTGATGGTGATCAACAGCTCCCGTTTTTTGTTCATTTTTCGAAGAACTAGAGAGAATTAAAGCTAATTGCTCACAATTGCTAAAAAGTGCTCGCAAATTAGGGTTGCTAGGTGTTAAAAAGGCGAGGTATCAAAGATAAAGTTAAAGCCTTTTTTTAAGCCCTTCTCTCTATTCGGATTGCCGAATATAGGCCTCTCCTAATTCTCGCCATTCATCTCTGTTGTTTGTATGACGTTTCCACATTGGTCCTGCAGTTCTTTTAATATCGTCGGTCCAGCGCATTTGCGGTCTTCCTCGTGGTCTTTTGGCTTCATATGGCCGCCAATTCCCGATTTCGACTCATACTTAAAAGACCATTTTATAAACTCACGTAACTGACACTTCTTCAAACCAGTAGCGTTGCTCGCTAGCTGTCTTTTAGTTTATCTCTGATACCTCGCGTTTTTAACAGCTAACAACCCTAATTTGCGACCGTTTTTTCTAAAAGGCAACCTTATATCATTATATTAAGAAAAAAATTAGCTTTAATGTGATATAAAAAATATGCATATATGTCATGAGCAGCGTATTTTATTTAAAAAATAAATTAACGAAATAAAATTTTTGTTCAAAAATTAATCACGCTCCATTGAATTAAAAATATTTGAGGCCACTTTTTGACTGGCTACCTATTATCAACGAATTCTCCCAATTTTAAATTATTATTATTATACAATATACAATATATATTATTATACAAATTAATTATTGTACAAAGTAAAAAATATTTGGAGGCACTAAACTAAATAAATAATATAAATCAAATTTTCTAACAAAGTAAAAATAAAAAATAAAAATAATGTCCAAAGCAACTAGTTCTTAGAAAAAGTTCTTACAATAATAGCAAATTACAAAAAATACAAATATTACAAAGTATACATAAGATTACAAAATTTATTCTAACAAAGAGAAAGCTTATAAAATATATCCTTACATTTTTAAGTTTTCAGAAAAAAAAATACGAACATTATACAAAGTTAACATTACACTAGGTACAATATCTAGTTAGTTTTTATAAAACTTGTTTTTAAAACTGTTTAAACTATGTCATCACTTAAACTGTTCGATTTATCAAAAACTCGGTTAACCAAAAAGTTTTGTCTTACAGTAGTTTTAAAAGACTCCTTTTTCAATTCATAGTTATGACCTCTTAGTCTAGCATCTTCGTTGATATTAAAAAAGTTTGATTTTACCCAAAAATCTCCCCTAAGAATTCTATAAGTAGATATAACATCGCCTCTTTCTCGCCTACGCGTTAATGAAGACAACTTAAACTTTATTAGTCGGGTTACATAGTTTAATCTTCTATAATTGAAGGGTGGCTTAGTAGCTCTTCGTTGTACTTCTTCTAATAAATTAATGTCCCAACTGGAGTGACCAAACTGACACTGCAAATTCTAGGTAAGGTCTGACATAACTTTTGTAGCGTTTCAAAAATAAGTCAGGAGACATTATATGAAAAGCTTTTGATATAAAGTATACAGCAGAGTTCGCTTTACTAACTACTTTTGCTGTTTGAGTAGACCAACTTAATGCTTGGTTGACCGTAACACCAAGATCATTAACTTCCTGTACCGGTTTCAGAGCAACTCTATCCAAAAAATATGATATATTTTTCGGATAGAGTTGCTGATATAATGTGAGTTTGATTAATTACGTTTTGAACGTTGTGATCCTGCAGTGGAATCTTAGATTATTGGTAGTACCACAATTTGCAGCAATGACTGCCTGGCACATTCTTGGCATACTTTATATGCAGTTCTAACAGTTTTGTTGAATTGTTTCACTCATGTGCCTTACTTCTATTAAGCGCTTGATCAGCCGACGCTTTATGGTTATAATTTCATTAGATATTTCTTTTTTAATTAGCTTTCAAAAATTCTCTATTGGATTCAAGTCTGATGAATTTTCAGGTTAGTCGAGCACTTCTACTTGGTTGTTAGCGAGTAAGTTTGCCTTACGAAAAGGTGTCGAGTCAGGCATAAACTTAAAACTCTCATTCGGGAACCACTCCTGGACCTGGGGAAGCATTTTGTTTCAAGTACGGGACCAGTAGTCTCAAGTACCGGTTCTGTCTCATTGTTTCAACGACAATGTACGGTCTATCAGTTCATTGACCGCCTATGATGGATCACGCCATGAGACCCAGCGGGATTTTACCGTCCTTACAATATAATCCCCTTTTTATTTTTTCCCAGTTCTCCTAACAAATTCAGCTCTATCCATAAGGACCTGCAGGATAGACTCGGCCGACAAACAAATTTGGAATATGATTAGTTTAGAATCCTGGACAAATACATTAGTCCTAAACTACATAAAAAAACAATGCTAAGTAATGTTATTTACCTGCTTCCTGTAATACTATTTTGTGTTTCTTTCGTCCACTGGTGAATTTTTTTCGATCATATTTTTGTTTGCACCGTGGGGCCAAATCCAAGTTTTTATTTCTGCTTTTTTACTTGGTGTGGTGAGCTCTTGCGCTTTACTTACGACGGGAAAGCTACAGTTCTGGTACAACTGGTGTAACGAAAACTGACGACGATAATAGTCAGTATATTAACCGAGAGCAATGAAAACTATTTATGTTAACCTAAACATTAAACACTACAAATAATGCGCATAAGTTGTTATCAGAGTTTCACAGCACTGACATCAAATGGCGTCTGAGTCACGTATTTCCACGCCAGCTGTGTTACCGAGCTTACTAAAATTTCATTAAGTGTTACAACATGATAAAATGGAAACAAATGCATGGATTTATTACATATATAACTCAATTAATACCCCAATTAATGCAAAAAAAGTTGAATTTTACTAGGAGGAGGAAGTTGATTACCCACTGTTATATTTTATAAACTGTATTAAATTATATAAATAAATTGTTACATATAATACCTAAAATCATTATATAAATATTATATAAATAAAACTTTAACTCAAATTAGTTTGATGAAACTGCGTCACGTGTGAACTTCTTGGGGTGGATATTGAGTTAATTATATATAATATCATGCCCTAATGACAATGTTAACAAGTATACAAAATTGAATAACAAGTTATATAGATGTTAAATGTTAGAACCAATTAATCTACCTGTTGAAGCCGAAGTATTGGGGTCAGTAAAAGTACAGCTGTAGACAAAATTATTTTCATTTGAAGATAGCATTCCAGGTTGCTCATCAACTTCTCCAATGGGCCCAGGACTTACAACTGCTATTGACATTTGACCTGTTGGACCGCTCTGCTGAATAATCACTGTCGCAACTACTGGTATCTTAATCTGAACAGTGTTGCCAATTGATTTTTCTTTTTCTTTATCAGGTACTAAAACGCATATGATCAGAGAAATCAGAGAAAAATAATTTAGGATGTTGAACGAAATGTTCCTAGGGTAACACAAAATCTTAAATTTCTAAAAAACGAATACATAAGTAAATGCTGCCAAATATATGGAGAAGATCACCCAACAGAAAAACAATCAGGCACAAACAATGGAACCGCATCCATTGACACTCCATGAAATTATGAGAATTTTTCTATAATTGCACATCTCGCATGCGGCCAGCATATTTATTTTAGCCTCAGTCAAGGTCTACTGTAGCTTTCTTTCATTTTTAGGAATTAGAAATGGTCCCACTGTTCATTTAATGCTAACTTGACACTCCACTTTACCATTCTCCCATTGGTGGTAACTTGTGCTTCTCTAATTCTGGCTTTGCTAATAATCTTGACTTTTGCTTTTTTTTTAATATTATATTATACTTCTAGGCTATATGTATTCCTAATTTCATCTAGTGTGTTCATTGAAAGCTGTTATCCTTGAGCAACGTCGGCAATAATGATGGTGTCATCGGAATTTCTGAAATAGTTTACACGTTCGCCATTTAATAGAATTCCTGCTTCCGTGAACTCTAGGATTTCTTGGAAAATTGTAAATCGTGAATGTTAGAGGTGACAATATGTATCCTTGTAGAACACTTTAGAATTATCACTTTATCTGTATTCTCGTTGTTTACCAGACTTTACCAGAAGTTGATTGATTCCAGCATACATTTCTGATTGTCGTACCTCCGTAGGTATTCGGAGATCCTTGATATATCTCGACCGCCGCTCTGGAGGAGAAGCGAAGGATTTTCGCCTCCATCCTCTTACTCGTAGAGTCCATGTGTACTTGTTTTCACACTCGGCGAGAAGCTCACCGGATGCTCTATGGTCAACAAGGAGCCACCGGCAATGCAGAATACTTTAGACAGTTTGAGTTTTCTTACGTGAATAATATATGTATAATTTATCTAGTATTCTGAGCTCGGCGGATGCCTTGGATCTCACAGAGATGCCGGTTCTACAACGTGTAACCAAGTACACAATCCTCGAGGTGTATAGGAACGTCGGCAGAGTGTTGACTGTTCGACGGCCCTTCACTCCGTACCGCCACCTCTCGTGAAACAATCTTAAGTCCCGTAGGGACTTTTATTATTTTTGTCACATGGTTTTGACGACGAAGTGCTACTTCAGCTCGGCCACCGATTGAGGAGTAATTCTAAGTCCGCCTGGGGCTTTTATTTACTCCTAACCGTCGGTGGTCTAGTGGAACGCTGTGTCAGTTCGACACGATCTGAAATAGCTTTAAGACAACCTGTCTTTCCCTATTTCAAAGATCGATGTCTATTTGGACAGAGAGCGTTCTCTCCGAGCTGTTAGCTGGCTTCCTCGAGGTAATTTTTAGTTCGTTGCTTGACCTCTCTTCACCTCGATGAAAGATAGACCAACAGTCAACAACACCGGTTCCTGTAGCTCTTGTTGGTTTGAATAATATCGTAGCCAACAAGGCTTCGTGTTTATTCACACACCAAAGAGCTTTTGGAATTGTCTTCGAAGCGAAGTCTAGTCGAAGCGAAGTCTACGGAGGCTAAAGAAGTGAAATGAATAAAAGTATATGTATGATAACAGACAAGGAGAAACATTAACAAGAATTAACAAAATTAATCAGAGTAGTAATCATTAAAATACATGTACAAAGTTGTAATCATTTGAAATAGTAGAAGCAATGGAAATTGTAAATATCATTTAATAAAATAAATTGTAAATTATAAACATCAGATGAGATCTTTAAAGTAAGTAATTATTCTAAAGTACATAAAAGTAGAATAGAGTAAGGTCTCTCTTTATGCGAATTATTTTTATGCGATTTTAAAGTTGTGTGATTTGTATTTTGACCTATACCAATATATTAGATAAAATCTAACACACGAGTAATGGCGTAATTTTTTGAGGTGCGAGTGATGGAGAGTTAAGGGATGTATTATTAGAAAAAACAGAAAGAGCCATCGCAATTTGGATTAAGGAACTAATTTAGAGAAGAATTCCTGTAAGTGGTTCTTTAATCCAGGAAAAAAGCATTTCAGTTTTATGAGTTAATGAAACAGTCAGCGCCACCAATGCAATGCAAAGCAAATCATCAATAGTATTTGCGGAAATACAAAAACCTCAATTCAGGTTATATTGTAAACAATAAAACAATAACATATATCATACTATTTAAATATCTAACAATAAAAAACTGTTTTGTTCGAAACATAAAAAAGTCACGGTTATTACCTTGATTCTCTTTATCGGTTTTAGAAGTTATTGAAATGTTACTGTGCGTTTTTAAATCCTCGGCAGTTGCAGGAACCAACATCTGCTTATCACCAGCCGGCAGCACTCTTACTAAAACGGGTTTGCCTGTAATCGGACGAAGAAGAGCGAAGGGAGTTTGTTTCGATTCTATAGCCAGTCTCATTGCTTCAGTCTTAATGGGTTCGACGATTATTGCGTCTTTGAAACTGAAAAATTCAATAATTAAGTATACGTTGTGTCATTAATTTAAAAAAATGGGATGTGGCAATTCGTGAGTGACCGAAGAGGGGAAGCATAGCGTTCTTGTCGTCTAAGCACAGATCTGTGGCCTTTCATTTAATTTATTTATTTTATTTTATTTCATTTTATTTATAAACACGCATGGGACTACGTTTACTACTCCACGTAGTGTATTGTCGCGCGATCTGTCATTACAGTATGTTTTATTTTTTCACACCATCCACTGCTCCGTCCGTAGCTCACGATAAAAAAGCTATACTTTCAATATAAGTAAATACTATATACAAGGTTAGTGCCTGAAACAAGTGAGATACTCATTCAAAACCCTACCAGCGACTTGACAGTACCAGCAGAGTCATATAAAACAATCTAATATAAACCGAATGGAGAAGTAATGTTGGTAGTTATTCCAGAAGTATTGATCTATTGCAGAAAATATAACCTTTTAAAAAATACGTTCACTATTTTATGGAATATGATACTGATGATGGCTGTTTAAGATTCAATACATACATGAAAATTGTTGTTTAATGCATATTCAGGATATACCTGCGATAAGGCTTTACAATATATAGACAATGATACAAACTTCTTAATTAAAAATTGGTTCTTAATCAACAACCTACAGTATCCAGATGCCATTATAGCTGACAACCTCGAAGCTTTTCAACAACTTTTCTAGTACTTTTCAAAAAAATTTAAAACAAGTAATTCAGGAAGAAAATTCATTGGAACTTAAAATAAAGACTACCAAAACGACGATAATGGCTACTAGAAAAATAATTCGTTACACGACATAAGAATGTACAAGTAACACATAGAAATTAAAAGTTTAAATAGCTGGATTCCTGGATAAAATCAGACTTAAATTACGATTTTAATATTGGATCTCTAATATAACAGCCAAGATCAGCATTTAACAAAATGAGAAATCTATTATGTTACCAGTCACTCAACATCAGAGATGGAGTGATTAAGATGAGTCTTGAATAAAGGTATTTGTATATACAGTGAACGGCTAAATTATGGAATATTATCATTATTTCGAGAACCGTCGAGTTTTGAGGGAAACCCCGAAGCAGGTCGATTTTTGTTATAAAATACCAACTTACATGGAGTAGGAATGATGTCACCGGTGTAGGTGTAGTGACGTAATCGTTCATTTTTTTAAATAGAAATCGGTATAATGCGACACCTCATTTAAACAAGAATTTAATTCTGTATTTAAAGACGTTATATTCTTAACTAAAATATTTTTTTAAGGGTACAAAAACATTTTTTTTATAAATTTAAATTCGACTTTTCGACGAAATTTTATACAAGACGGTTTTTATCCAATTATTTTTTATTGTAGGATTATCTATTCAACTATTTATTAATCTTTTAACAATACATAAAAGGCGTATTTATGACTAGAATAAAATCGATGGTCAGATACCCATTCCCAAGCGGCCCAGACTTCACTGTGAATGATCTAGTGAATTTATTGTTCAAAACCTGACCAGAAAACAAAAAGTATTAAGACTAAATAGTCTGCTACCTGGCCTAGATTATTCTGGTGTATCGGATATACCTATGGATAAGCAGTGCTACAAAAAATAGGAGTTTGCAACTTAGTGTTACTCACTCCACATGCCATCCAAGTGTTTACGCTTAAAAAACCAGAATATAAAAAGTTATAAATAAAAAATAGTTATAAAATAAATGTGTCAAATCAATTCAATTTCAACATAAAGCTTTTAAGATGTCTTTATGAAACGCCACTGATAAAGGGTAAATAATTACGAATTCGCATAAATTGTGCTGACCAACGTATCGTGAATTCGTTTGTTGTTACAACTGATTCATTGAAAAAGACCGCATATTATTACCCATTAAAATGTACGGAGAGCTATCAAAATATTGTGAACCGATATTATTTTGATTTTCTTATCAGTAAACAGCGTATTTGATTTACAACTCGTGAACCGCTAGTAGTAGTAATATAAATTAGTTAGCTGAAGTTGTTGCCAATCTTCGGCGAAGATGGGGCTATGAGACGAAGAATGGAATGGAAAGGAATGTGAAAATTTGTTTTTTTATTGTCAAAAATTTTGATTTAAGTATTCAAAAGCCTGAACGAAAAAATGTACCTAGTTAAAATGAATCACTTGGTTTAATATCGTAAGAAAGTCAACATGCATATACTTCATCTAATTTACTTACCGTTGCACGTCATCCGCGTCATACCCCGTGAGGTCACATGATACCAACACGAAATATTTAGGCGGTAGGTGTGTTCTTTTTTAGAATCACTTTGCCGAGTACACTGGCATTACAGCCACTAGACATATTTTATTATAAACGCGTAGAAATAATATTTAAGATTTCTATTAATGTTAACTTAAAGAAATACACAATAATATGTTTCATTTAATTTGTATAAATGCATTATAAAGCTTTTTTATGAAGAACGTTTGTCCGGAACACACTGTAACTGTAATCGAACGAAGGTGATATTTTGGCATAAATTGGTAACACTTATTTAACAGCTGCGGTGTTGACACTTTTTGTACTTTATTATTTTGAATTTTAAAGTGAATACCTCTTGTTTTATATTTTTACCTATTTAATAAAATCTGTTCATTTTAGAACAAAATTAGTGTTTTTTTTTTATATATCACGTAAGAATTTAAATAGTCGTTGTAAAGAGATGGTAGCTCTCTTGCAATAATTATATGACCTATTTGATTTAAAATGCATTCAGGATTTTTTTATACTTTGGCAACTATGTCAACTTCGATCTCTGTCAATGATAATGACGTGCAAGGGTAAGTAAATTAGATGGACTGTATGTTTATAATGATGGAAGATATTATTAATTATTATTATCAACGTTAGAGATTCTTCATTATTGAAGAAAAAAAAATTAAAGTATTTAAATTTTAAACAGTCTACTTACTCAGGTGTCTTTTGAATTGGATTTGGGTATTCCAATTCCAACGAATCGACAGGAGATATAATTTTGTGTGTATATTGTTCGTGTTGTCTTAAACTTATGCGTTTGGGAAAACATTTCTCGCAAATTTTGCACGTGTATTTGGGTTTTTCAGTTCTTTGATGGGCCTAAAATAATTTTAAAATATTAAAAAAATGCATACAATATTTACAACACAAGTGCTACAAGAAGTTAATGTTTGGACTGGAATTGTTGAAAATCGGATGGTGTGTCCATATTTTTTCGATGACAATACTTTATATTCAGCTCACATTTCTATTGAAGAAATTAACACTTACCTTTAATTTATGGCACATCAGATTAGACATCTGGTTAAATCCTTTTTCGCAAATGTCACATTTATAAGGCCTAGCGTTTGTGTGAGTAAATATATGGTTGCGCAAGTTTCCTAAAAGTAAAAGATTTAAACGAGATTTTAAATAGTAAAAAAAACTGTGGATTTGATAAAATGGGAATACAACATGCCTAGAAATAAATAAGTTGTGACCCAACTTCAAAAAATTTCAAATATTCATAATTCACAAATAACAAGTGAACACAATTTTTGTAAACTAATTAACAAAAAATAAAATAAAAATAAGGATGTTTTAAGAGGTGAAGAACTTTGAGTTGACAATACTTTTTTATGGCTAAGGACGATTGCGCCGATGGTACCCTATGATCCGGTCTCGATAGAATCCTTTAAGCTGTGAGCACAATTGCGCCGCAACAGATTTGATCCTTACAGCACGATAAAGATTAGGTGCTTACTTACAGCTTTAATTTAATTAATTAGGTGTACATATTTCAAACAATAGTAAAAATTGTTTTATACTTAGTAAATATAAGTCCGTAAGTAAGTGTATATTCTTGGAATACATTCTTATATTTAGTTCCATTTTTAATTATATATCTAACCTATTTCGTATAATAATGCATTTAGGTGCAGTAATATCACACAAGGAAGGCATTAAGATATTACATTATCACGGAAGGTGCTGCAATTATACCCAGGGATTAGGGACCATAGTTCGGCGCAATCGTGTCATCAGTCCAGAATTGGGCAAATCTATTTCAAAAATTATGATTTTGTTCTAACTTGAGCTTAGAACGAGCATGGAGATTAACGATGTAACGCTTTAGCTCCAAGTTTAGTCTAAATGATAATAAGCATCCACAGAGAGCTATACGTTACCTGTGAAATCACAGGTGGTGGAAAGTGGACGGCCAGATATGAGGGTTAGCTGCGAATATATTGAATAAGCAGTCCCCGACCAATCAGCGGCGATACTGGACGGTATGGTGATTATGTCTTGCTGCCAAATGCTGCCCAACGAACGTATGGTTACGTGGCGGATATTGCCGCCATTAAATAAGCATCGTCAAACCAAATCCGGGCACCAATTTGAAAAAAACTCAAATTTGACAACCTAAATCGTTAAACCGCATAGAATGCGAAAGTCAAGTGGAAAACCATCGCATTATTTTCCAAGCAAATCAGAATAGCAATACAATTAAAATTTTCAATGATCAGGGTATGCTAAGAATCTCCGGGTAAAAAATTAAAATGTCTACATGGAACGCAAAACATTATACAAGGCAGGCAAATCAGCCAATGCAGAGAACTAGCTAAAAAGGATTAACTGGGACATACTAAGCATGAGTGAGGTGAGATGGAAACAAGAAGGATCAATATTGCCTTTTTCTACTCATGAGAGACACCTCACAATGATGTTGGAATTCTAGTCTCGACGGCAATTGTAAAATATGTTAAGAACTTTTTACCAATTACTCATCGAGTAATACTGCTCAAACTAAACGGGCAGTCATTTGTTATAGACCTAGTACAAGTATATAAACCAACTACGCATAACACTGAGGAATAACTTAAAAAAGAGCTAAGAAATGTATGAAAAGTGACGACATAAAAATCTTCATGTGAGACTGTAATGCAAAAGTGGGATCAGATGGGATATTCAGAATAGTGGGTTCTCATAAAATTGGTTCTGAGAATGACATAGGCATGGTACAATGAATACACAAGGTATGATACATAATGTTCCAAAATCGGTTCGCTCTCGCGCATGACGTAGTCAAGATCGCTTATTCCCGCAACATTTGAATGTAGTTGTATAGGAAAGACTTTTAATTTTAAGTTTTTTTATATAATTTGGCTAATTTAATTATAGTAATTATAAAGAGATGATAAAATTATGTTATTATAATATTTATCCTTTATAAAACATAGATATCCTTTATAAGACAAGTTTTAATTATCTTTTATTACACGTAGGTACAGGTTAATTAACTTATACTCCAGAGTTCGATATTTCAGATGTTTAAAAAGATACAGAAAAGTGGTAATGGAGGTACACAAAATTTGTACGTATATATACCTACTGAAGTAAACACAAAATCAAAATAAATAATGACAAAGTCAACTTTATTTATATCGATTGAGCTAGCTGGCCATCGAATATGAGTGTAGTGAGGGCACACAATATTGCACAACATTTAAAATGACATTTTTGTAATATTCACACATAAAATTATCTTGGTATTGTTTATAATAATGATAACATTGTATATTTTAATAATGATAACATGATTTAACAAAAAAAAATGTTATTTTGGAAGATGCTAAATTGATTTCCTCCGAAAGAGTTCTTATTGCAAATTGCATAGCAGGCTGAGGCTAATTTCTTACTTAACAATCGATATGAAAAAACCATTAAGGTTTCATGACTAATAATTAATAAGGGCTGAAATTAACGAAATAGTTAATGTACAGAAAATGATGGAAATTCTTCAAGATATGAAGAGAGAGCTGCTACAGGCAAAATCATTTGCAGAAAAAGCAATGATTTTCATGAAGTACGAAGAGATCTACAATGAACCATAAACACCTGAAGATACTAGTTCAACATAGCATCACTGAGGCTAAGGATCAGCGAACTTCGAGAGACAGTCGTAAGGCATAACCCAGATGTCATATGCCTGTCTGAAACAAGATACATGACGGATTCCCAACTTCCAAGGATAACAAACTACGATGGATTCGGAAGAAGAGACGAACCAAACGACAGAGGAGTAGCCATCTATGTTAAGAACAACATAGAATGGAACCAGGTTTTGATGGACACACACCATTTCGAAAGTGTTGGAATCAAAGTAGGTATAGCTAATATCTTTTCAATTTACAGGAAGCAATCGGAAGAACTAGCCATAGAAGAACTGGATGCCTTACTCAACTCTGCACCAACCGTAGTCGTAGCAGGAGATTTCAACGCCAAACACACAGCATGGGGATGTATGACGGACACAGCACCAGGAACAACTCTACTAAGATACTGTGAGGACAGAGATAGGATGTTATTCGCTCCAGACGAACCAACAAGGATCAACCCAATAAGAGGACACAACAACTCAACACTGGACCTTTTCATCACCAAGGATGTAATAATGGAAGACGTCAGAACATACTTCGAATGCAGTTCGGACCACAAGCCAGTAATAGGAAGGAGGACATCGAGAGTCGACTTGCCAAGGATAGAACCAGTAGAAAGATGAAGATGGAAAGATGCTAACTGGCCTAACTACAGAAGACAGCTAAACCAAAGGGAAATGAAGAGAGAATTCCAATCAACAGAAGAAGTAGAGGAAAAGATCGAAGAAATCACAAGAAGAATCCAACGAGCAATGGAAGCCAACATCCCAAAATCAATGACGAACAACAGAGGACTGATCATCCCAACAGAACTACAGGACATCATCAAGGATAGAAACAAGGCCAGACGAGCATTCCAAAGAACCAAAAGACAGGAATTCAAGGACTACGGAGACATCCTATCCGAAGAAATAATAGTAAGACTGAGAAGTCTTACTGAAAACCAGTGGCACAACAACATCAGAAGAGCTGAAGAAAACCATGGAAACGTTTGGAAAATGCTGAAGGCAAGAAGAAGAGGAAAACAAAAGATGCCACAAATCATGGACAACGAGGGAACACACTACGACACCCAAGGAAAAGTAGATGCAATATCAAGGAAGATGGCAGCCACACACAGACAAAACCAGGATATGTCGGATGCAAGAACAAAGAGGAAAGTCGAACAAGAATACAACAGGATCAGAAGAAGGAACGAGTTCCAAATAGACGAGGAAGACCATACCAGCCCAAGTGAAGTTGCAAAAATCATCAGGAAACTGAAAGGAAGCAGAGCACCAGGACAAGAAGGAATCCACAACATCACCCTCAAGGAACTTTCGAAGAAGATCATAGTACAGCTGTACTATATCTTCAAATACTGCCTGGAAAAAGGACATTTTCCAAACAACTGGAAACACGCCAAGATTATACCTCTTCTGAAACCAAGGAAAGATGGAAGAAGACCGGAAAGCTACAGGCCCATATCACTCCTGGAAACGATGGGAAAAATCTTAGAAAAAATCATCTACAAGAGACTGGTGAAGCATACAGAAAGAAGAGGAGTCATCCAAGAAGACCAGTTTGGTTTCAGAAAAGGAAGAAACTGCGAACTCCAATTAGCAAGGATCATCAGCGACACGAAGATAAAATTCAACAGGAAACAGAAGACAGGATTAGCCATACTGGACATAGAGAAAGCATACGACACGGTTTGGAAGAAGGCACTAATCTACAAGATGGACAAGGCTAGACTTCCACACTACCTCATCAACATCTGCGACATGTATCTATCTAATAGAACATTCCAAGTTTCAGCTGACCAAAAGATGTCGACGATTCAAGAAATCCAGGAAGGAATGCCTCAGGGCAGCATCCTATCACCCATTTTATATAACATTTTTGTTTCAGACCTCCCTACAGATCCAAGGACTTCTACAGCCCTGTATGCAGACGACACAGCAGTGTATGCATCCGGAAAAGACGAAGGAAGAATCATAGATGACATGGAGAACCACCTGGAAAAAATCACGGACTACCCCGAAAAATGGAAAATCAAGATTAACGCCGAAAAAACGCAGTTCATCATTTTCGGCCAGGATAGACGACCACTACGGAACCAGATCACAGTAGGAGACAACAGAATTCAGGAAACAGAGACGGTCAAATACCTAGGAGTCCACCTCGACAGAAAACTCAACTTCCGGGTGCATACACAAAAAACTAAGGTAAAAGCTAATGCAGCTAAAAAACTAATACTTCCTTTCATTTTTAGGTCCAGTCCACTCTCGAAGGCGAAGAAAATTCAACTCTACCAAGCATATGTTAGGTCGGTGATTCTGTATGCTATACCAGTGTGGAGCTCCATTGCGGAATCACACTGGAAAAAGTTGGAAGCAACTGAGAACTCATGATACCGAATCATCGACGGAGCAGCATGGGAGGATAGAGTTACAAACGCGACGATCAAGAACAGGTTAGGATACACGCCACTAAGGGAAGTGGCCGAGAACAGAACCAGGTGGTTCTTCAACCAGGCCACACGAAGACTACGAAAGACCAGGGATATCCTCGAGAAGAACAGGATCCAGAGGATACACAGATCCACCCATAGACTGATCGACCACCTGATCAGGGTCTAACCAGGCGTGCAGGGAAGTAGGTACGTTTGCCGATTTAAGTACCTACAGAAGCAGACGAGGACACCACCCAGGAAAACCCAGGAACCGAAAGGAGAAACCTTCAAGCGCTGGCGGTGCACGAGCGGGACGTCGAAGAAGAAAGAAGGCAAAAATATCTTAAGTTTTTGACATGTAAATATCTTAGAATGGCAATAAACGTTTTTATTTTTATTTTTATTTTTATTTTTATTTTTATTTTTATTTTTATTTTTATTTTTATTTTTATTTTTATTTTTATTTTTATTTTTATTTTTATTTTTATTTTTATTTTTATTTTTATTTTTATTTTATTATATAATTAATAAAAATAAAGATTGAGACTTACGTCGTTGACCTAGAAGTAGTAAGAAGCTGCTCAACATACTTTTTGGACTGTCTGTGTTCGCCTCCTTGTACGCGTTTCTTTTGGTTGGTTAAAAGGGTAGCCGATGTTGATTTAGGCAAATAAAGACTAGGTACTGCCTAAGGTTTGAGTTTTAGGCCCTTTTTAGAAAGGTTATTTAAAAGTTCCTGTTGTAGATTTCTTTGGTAATCTTCAGTTTTAAAATGTGTATAACAAATTCTTGCAGTATTACAATTAAAATTATCCTATCTACAACAAGATATAATCCACAGTTTTCTGGTCACGCTATCTTTAGGAAATGTATGAAACCTAAAGATTTTATCTTCATTGTCACTATTGCAACAAGCAATTGCACAGCGTACTTTGAAAAAGGTACAAAACCAGATATACAATGGCAAATAACTACTATATACTATACAGTATAAATAAATAGTAACTAAACACCATTTGTATAAAGACACATATATAAGCATATATCAAAATTATTTTTCTATTATAAAATAGATGACTTAGTCAGTATTAAGATACTTATTAAAATATATAACTTGCATTTATTATCTCATAACTTGCAATTTGCAAAAGTCACCATTGATAACCGATATTATTGTTGAACTTTTGTTTTTATACAAGCTTTCTGTCTTGCCGAAGTAAAGTCGTCTGAAGTCGATATTTATTGTGTTTTGCGTTTGAACTAATTTGTGTCTTATTTTCATATTATTATATTGTTTGATAAGTAAATTTTGCATATAATATTCGGTAGGTTATAGTAATGTGTATATTTTTTATTTTACTAAATTTCATTATAACTCATCTGAAAAACCATTGTAAAACAAATTGTATTGAATTGTAAAACAGATTTTTCTCTATTGTACTCTATTTTGTTTTTATTTCAGTAAAACTGCTTGGAAGTGAGTGACAGTGAATTAGAATAAGCAAATCTACTACTATTTACCTATTCACAGTATTTCCTCTGCAGAAAATTTTTAAATTTCAAGGGATTTGCATACAAAAAGAGTACTTATATTATTACTATATGAAAACAAAAATAAATATTTTGCCTGAATCTCTAAGAGAAGTAAAGGTTTTACGCTACTGAAAATATATTTTTTATTCAATTATAACCAAAACAAAACATTTAAAAAAAAATTAGATAACTTTTTAACCATAATTTCAAAATTAATGTGTACGTTAAGCTGTAATAATGGGTTCGAGGTGGTTCAGGCGATCTTAACTACGTCACACTCCTGGGCCAGCTGTCAAATGTCATGCGCAATATCATACCTTGTGTATTCATTGTACCATGTGACATAGGTACTAGATTCCTCCAATTTTGTCAAGAAAACAACATTGTAATAAATAACACCGAGTTTAAACTGAGGCAGAAGAAATGAGATATGTTTAGGGGATAGATGTAAAGAACTAGAACTCCAGGCTGAACATAAAGTCAAAAAAATAAAAAAAAGAACGATGATGAAAAAACGAAATTTAGATGATGATAAGGAAAAACAAATTTGGGAAAAATAACTTACATAGCACAGGCCATAACTAAAACAAAGCACAGAAGACATCCGGGAAGAAGAAACGGTGGCTACATAATTAAAAAATTTAACTTCTGCTGCAACCAAATATCTGCAACACGCTTTTTTAAACGTGTATGTTACACAGGGAACCTACCTAAGAGTAGCTCACTAGAAAAGTGGCTCTATCCAAGGAGCATAGGGCAAGAAAATGTGATGATCACAGAACGATATCTCTGATGAGTCAAGCAATAAAAATTTTCATGAGGATCATCTTTAATCGTATTTACAATAAATGTTATTTGTTCAATGGTATACGCTCAAAAGTTCTACATCACTAGAATAAAACACCCTTTTATCAGTATTTTTCACATTAAAATTATTGCACGTCGCGATTTATTTAAACTGACGTCACTTGTTTAATAACAAGGTTAATATTACAAGGTAAAATAACTGTTTAAGGTTAATATTACACAAAATAATAATTTTAATTAAATAGATTATGATTCTGACAACAAAAAAAAATAGAATAAAAAAATAATACTAAACGTTGAATAATGTAATTACAGAATATCCAGAGTAATTTCCAAACTTACCTTTCTGATGAAAAGCTTTAGTACATAGGTGGCATCTATGGGGTTTAAGACCTGTATGAGTTTTTCTATGGGAAATTAGGGTAGAGACTCGGTTAAAGGTTTTCTGACAAACTTCGCATATATACGGTCTTTCGGTGGAGTGGATAGCTCTATGTTGGGAAAGAGTCGACATCTGACGAAAGGCTAAATGGATTTGGAAAGGGGAGATAAATATTGGTTAGGTTAAAGGCTTATAATAGCTAATAATTTCGATTCATACAAATGTAGGCGATTTTTTCATACTGTCTAAGCACACAATGTGAAATGTCGTACAAGACTGTATTTAACTTTACGACAATATCTTGTGCCGACATATTTTTTACAGTTGTCTGTTTTAAAATTTAAATTATTTCAAATATACCAATCCTGAAAAATAAATAAGAATTGATGTTAACTGTGCTCAAGTATGTTAAAATTTCGATGTGGTACTATTCCAGGAAACGCATGCCGACTCAGAAAAGGAGCTATAAAGAGGAGGTGGTGTTCAACAAATAGACGCAACCTACCATCACGTTTATGGCACTGCCACGTATATTGAACACGCGCACTTACACCCCGCTAATGTAAAAACAATAACACCAACGGTATAGAGATAAAAGCAGACACTATAAGACTTGTCTACAAACTACAAAATCAAAATTGTCCAAGTACAGTACTTTCCGTATATGAACACCCAACGATATATACTGGAGACTTTAATAGCCATCACGAGATATGGCGTTATGCTCAGAACGTGCAGAAAATCTGCACCTTCTTTGTGATGCGAAGATAAAAGGCACTGTGCTATCCAGACGTCTGCTTTGTAACCATCAATAACGAGAGAAAGCCACTGCTTACACACAGAAAGGTTGCTACAGACTTCTCACTCAGCCAGCATAGACCTATCATCTAAGAAATTGGTGTAACTATACCTGCAGTACGGTCCTTTCCACGACCTAGCAGGAATTTCCAAAGAGCTGATTGGGAAATATATATAACAGACTTAGATAAATGAATCAGATTTATAACACCCCTAACTAAAGGTTTTAAAAAAAACTACAATTACTACTAAAATGAACAAAGTTACGAGTACTTTATTAGTAGTAACATCCAAAAAATAGCTGATGACCTTCTCGTGATGATAAGCTAGATGTCGCTAAAAGACAATGTTGGACCGAAGCTACTGAAATAACGAATTTCAGCAAACTAAGCACGAAGGCACTGAACCTGCTACGCAAACTCAATGAAAAATTGCAAACAACATTGTCATAATGTCAAGAGCCCCGAGAAACAAACCGTACACCAAATCACTTAAAGAAAACACTCCAGCTTTGTTAGAATTATCCATACTGAGGATGACGTTACCACTGCCCTAAGTAACATGAAACCGGGCAAAGCTCTAGTTTTTGACAGCATACACCCAGAGTTTGCCATTCATGTTGTTAAAAACGTAATTAGCTTGATATCAAAAGTCTTCTCGAACGTATTAATTGCCCACCACCACCCTCAAGAGTTCAAAAAATCAAAAATAATAGCTCTAATAAAGCCAGGAAACCAGCAGACCAACTGCAAAACTACAGACCACTGGCACTCATTAGCTGCACATACAAACTTCTTGAACGAATTGTTCGTAACAAAATTAGGTATTATTACTAAAAATTTACCAATAAGACAGGACTTTAGATGTGGCCGTAGCTGCTATGAACTGGCATTAACATCCTATATAGAGAGTGGTTTTAACAAAACTTAAAAAGAAGTAGTACTGTATTTCTGGACATAACACCAGCTTATGACACTGTTTGGAAAGAAGTATTATTTTCCAAGCTTCTAAAAGTGATTTCTTGCCAAACAATGGTACGCTTAGTACAAAATATGTTAAATATCAAAATTTTTCAAGTACCTCTCAACGAAGAGATAATCAAACAAAAACTCACCAATAATGGGCTCCTAAGGTCCGAAACTGACTGTTCTACTGTTCAACCTTAATAAATCCGATTTCCCAGACACAGAGTAAAAAAAAACTTTGCTATGGATGACATAGCGCTGGCCATCAGAGACAAGCATCTCTTTAATACAGAAGAAGTCCTTAATAACGACCTTGTGATACTATAATATTAGTTCAAGAAATAGAGACAAGCCGAATCTGAACAAAATTGAATCGGCGACCTTCCATCTTAATAACAAAGTGGCAAATGAAAATATAAACATACAACTCGGAAATACCAACCTTAAACAGAACAAGTATACAAAATACTTGGAACATTTGATAGTACCCTCTAGTATCGAAAACACCTAGAAAATATCACTGAGTAACACCAGAACTCGCAAAAATATAATCCAAAAATTCATCGGGATTATTTGGGGTGCCACAATAATATTATGCACTTCATCTATATTCTATTGCCTTAGTGTTGTAGATTTTTTTTGTCCACTCTCTATATCATATAAATTTCACAAGGTTTTTATATACTGCTTCGACAATTACGTCTTAAAATCTTCGTAGCATTCGAAGAGAATAAGAACAATCTAAATGTTTATTTGTACTGTTCGATTTCTCTAACGAGATAGGTACTGTTCTGCTTTTATGTCACTTTTCCCTCTC
The DNA here is from genome assembly GCF_040954645.1 of Diabrotica undecimpunctata. Taxonomy (NCBI): domain Eukaryota; kingdom Metazoa; phylum Arthropoda; class Insecta; order Coleoptera; family Chrysomelidae; genus Diabrotica; species Diabrotica undecimpunctata. The sequence goes on from NC_092810.1 coordinate 134,465,042, forward strand.
AATCCAGCATGGATTTTAAAATAATATCTGAATACCAACTAGGCGAGAGAAAGTCGAAAATCAAGGGATATTACGTTTCATTTAAATTGTAAAAGGAAAAAGCGTGTTCCGTGTCGCCTCGTGGACTTTGAGAGGATCATTTTGATTTTGGCGGTGTGGGTGGCAAGTTGGGTAGCGCCGAGAAGACGTATCACCTGCAAGAACACAGCTTTGCCAACATAGGTGTTTCTTTGGCAGTGTTTGTGTTTTTATTTTTGATGGAAGTCATCTCGAGCTAGAGATTTTGGACCTCTACAATAATTTTGTTCGCCCGCCAGAAGTAAAAGCAGAGTGATTAAAAGTTTTTGTGTAAATTATTATAATTTTCTTAATTTGTGGTTTATCTCTTGTTCAATCTCTTTGTTTGTTTTATCAAGATGATAAAACATGTCGAGCTAATTCAATGTCCTCAATTCCATGGTTTCCTATGACAACTTTAATTAAAACCTCTGAAAAGTAGTTCATTCAGTTATTCGTCATTAAATGAACTCGAGGACTAGAGTCAAAGTGTGGTGGAACAATCATAATTAATTGTAAGTTTTTTTATTCTATTTTTGGTGTTTCTGCTAAAGAAAATTAACAAAAGCTGAAATTTTTTTAATGCAACCTTTAAAGTATCCTTTAGTGACGTGTTAAAAAAGATCTATCAGTGTATTTGGGTGGGGTATGTTTTCTTTATTTTTTTAGTATGTCTAGTAATTTAATAATCAAAGCACAACCATTGTTTTTTATCGTTAGCAAGGGGTGTGACTACGTAAGATAACGTAAGAATGGCTTTCGAAGCAAACAGACTGGCAGGATGCCTTAATAACACTACATTAACAGATACATTAACACTGAGATGAAGTCAAGAATTTATAAGGCCAGTTTAAGAACAATAATGACATATGTCTCAGAAACTCATTCTTGACTATGAGTTCTGTGTTCAAGAGCCATGACCTCACCCTAGACACAAAAATAAGGCTCCTTAAATGTTATATGTACTCAGTGCTTCTGTACGGAGTAGAAACGTGGACATTGAAGGTGTAAACTCTATCAAAACTTCAAGCTTTTGAGCTATGGTCATACAGAAGGATCCTGAAGATACCATGGGCAGACAAAGTCACCAATGAAGAAGTACTGCGGAGGATGAACACAACTGCGGATTTTGTCAATATCGTGAAGAGCCGTAAGCCGCAGTACTTGGGACCTATAATGAGAAATCAAGGCAGATACGAGCTACTTCAATGCATTTTGCAAGGTAAAATTAAAGGAAAAAGGGCCCCAGGACGAAGAAGAATATCCTGGCTTGCTAACCTGAGAGCATGATATAGAAAGACCTCAACACAGCTGTTTCGTATAGCAGCCAACAAAGTCATCATAGCCAAAGTGATCGCCAACGTTCGGAACGGACAGGCACCCTAAGAAGAAGAAGTCTCAGAAACAAGACCCGATACAGCCACAACGCAAAGGCTACTAGAAAAGGCAGAGATGAGAGTACTGAGAAGAATTACAGACAATACGCTGAGAGATCGAAAGAGAAGTGAAGACAGAAGAAAATGTAACGTACAGTGATTAAACGAACGGACACAAAATAGAAAAAAAGAATGGAATAACCACATATGCAGAATGGAGGAGACCCTTGTAGAAGTAGAAGAAGTATCGGGCGACCACGCAAAAGATGGAGTGACAACCTTTCATAGAGGTATTAATCCGCAATGAACAAGCAGAATTGTTTATAAAGAGGAAGAAGAATACCAAGAATAATTTTTTTTAATATATCTTCGAATGGATAACCACCAGAAATGCCTTGAGAGATCATCAAACTGATTATACTGTAGTCTTCAGAAGATTTGGGAACTGTTTTCTTTAGTAGGGCGATAGTTCTTTTATAAAATTTCTACGTAAAATTCATTATGACCTAGACTTTTTCCGCTTTTCAATTGTCTTACTGCATGTATAACGTCAAATTAAAAGAATTTTGGACCACTTATTTTTTTCGTATTATTTGTATAATTATTTATTATTTTAGTTGATCAATAAAAAGGTTCTCCGCGTAATTTTTCCAAGTTACCCTCAGTTCTTCTGTGTCCAATATCGGGCACGCAAAATATAATAAAGGAAATAAAACAAAAGTATGCATATTTTTGTTGTTTCATAAAAAAATTAATTAACCTTCATCTGATATTTAAAAATAAGCTTCGTATGTGAAATTGTATAGGAATGTATTATAGGAGTTGTACCTGTAATTAAATTTAAATTGTACTTTTCCTTACCTTTACCACAAGTGACACATCGAAATTTTCTTTCATCGGTATGAGTTGGTACGTGCCTCATTAATGTATATTGGTGGGTAAACTCCTTCTGACCTTAAATTAAAATGTGTATTAGAATATAAAGAAAAAAGAAAAAAAGGTTCGTTTTGCCCGTAGCTTTATTGCCGGATCTTGGTCTTCGATATTCATGATCATTATATGTTTTATTCGTCATTATTTTATAGCTATGATACTTGACAAGAGATATCCATAGGAATATAGTGGTTGATGCTTGCCTGCGACGTCTTTATGCGTTGGCTAGTTTCTGGTTCATCCTTCAGGGCCAATTTCGTAACCCAAGATCAAAAGAGTCTCTACTCTTGTTAGTTCATCCTCCTGTGATTGCACTGAGTTTACTTTTCTAGTTTGAACTATGCCACATGAAAATAGCTTCAGAATAATATTCTTTTTGCCATTTGCGGACATTTAAAGGATACGGCGAATCAAACAAGCCTCCTAGACGAATTCTTCTGTCACAACCAGTGGGAAGTAAATGAAGAAGTAGACCAAAACTTGATGAAAAGATGGTGTAGATGATGATGCTAGAAAAATAAATGCAGCAAATTGGCAATGGTTGGCAATTGATTGACCGGCGAAATAGACGTGGAAAAACTTCGCAACATAGTAGGAAGAGCAAGAATGAGGTCATCCGAAATTAATTCAATAAGGCAAACACTCTTACAAAACGGCTACCACAAAACCCAAATCAATAAGAGCATTCAAAAACATCTAAACCCCATTCCATCCAAAAATGAAAACTTTGCCACCAGATCAACCCAAAATCTTTCTACCTTTAATTAAAGGTGTCACTGACAAGATTAGTAGAACTCTTCTTCCTCTAAATATCAAAACCATCTTCACTAATCACTCCAAGTTGTCCAATCTTGTCAGATCCGTAAAAGACCAAATCCCTAATGAAGACCATGGTGTCTACGAGATACCTTGTTCCAGTTGCCCACATACATACATCGGACAGACAAACCGACGAATCCATAACCGTATTTACGAACATTATATATCTGTCAAACATTCCGATACTACTTCAGCCCTAGCCCAAGATCATATTCAAACAGGCCACAAAATAGATTTCGAAAAAGCAAAAACCATCCACCCCCATCCGCTCCTTAAAATCAAGAATCATTCGTGAAGCTATCGAAATCGAAAGACGGCCTAGCAGCTTAAATACGCGCGATGACGTTCTTGTATTTGTACAGAACACGAGACTGATAATGATAATGGCTCCAAAATGGGTGCCGAAACGTCGAGTAATAAATTCTTGACGCGGTTCTTTTCTATATATATATATATATATATATATATATATATATATATATATATATATATATATATATATATATATATATATATATATATATATATATATATATATATATTATATTCGTTAAAAATACTCATTGTTAACATATTTTTTTAAAATACATTCAGTTACTTACATATGCCACACTCCCATATCTTCACATGCTTACCATCTTGGATTTTGTACCTGACGAAATGGGAAATATGGTTTCCATGAAGTGGATCTGGCAAAAACGATTTATTTTGTACATCTTCGATTTCAGTTGACTCTGTTCGGTTTTCTGGCAATCTAATAGGTATACACATAGGATTAGCCATGGTCGTATCACTGATACTAGCTGTTAAATTGTTGGTAATATTGTCTAATTGGGCAAACAAAGTCACATCGTCATATTCCGTTTTGAAGTCTTCGGTTTTAATACTAAAAATATTGATCAGCTACATTTTCAGCTAAAGTACAAGAGTGAGGTAAATAAATACAACTATTTATTATTTCAATTAAACCAATTATAACAGAGTTTAAATTTGATGTTTGAAATTTGACCAGATATACCATTTTTCTGATATCATTAGTCACTTTGGTTTACAAATACAACACCCTGTATATTGTACTTTTACTGAAATCTCCACTTCAATTAAGTGGCGGATCTTGAATTTACTTTGTGGGGAGAGGGGAACTTCCAGTGAAACACCAACCAAAAGATATAACAAAGATTAGCCCAAAATACATAAAAGACATTAACTTCCCATAATTTTCCTAATTAGAGGGTTTGTTGAGTTGAGTTTGTCTGTTTGTGGTTTAAGTTCCATGTCATCTAATATATTTTTATGTTTTTAGACCTTGTTTGGGGGGGGGGGGCGAACTCCCTATTCACTCGTTTATCCGCAACTGCTTCAATACCAGTTCAACCGTATACAATACTTCCGATTTTATGTGGAACTACTTCAGAAACAATTTTCAGAAAGAGATAAAACCAAATCCTGTAAACGCCTAATCGTCTTAATAAATTTTTTGATTTAAACTATGTACAACTAAATTTGAAAATAATATTTAAAAGTTTACTACATTGCTAACTTAATATCTACATATTCAAGTGTTCAAAATATCCTCCGTTGTTAATTTTACAGTATCCTAAACGATGGTAGAATACATTTATTACGATTCGACAGATTCACCGCTAATTCTTTGCCTTAGCTCTGCGACACTTGCTGATTTAGTTTTATAAATTCGACTTTTCAAGTATCTCTAATAAAAATATTCTTAAGGATTCAAATCGGGTGAACGAGGAGGCCATTCAATACTACCTTTATTATATAGACAATATTTACCCCCAACAAAAACCCCCGCGCCAATCTCTGCGCCAATCCCGCCTATAATCCCCGCGCCAATCCCCACGTCAACTTCCACCCAAATCACGTCACCGTCGACGGCATAAATGAACCGTCCTGTGTTCCCAGTAGCAGTAATGCATTGGTTAGTGATCAGTGTAATAGTGTTTGGGGGCTCGGGAGACTGAGACCTCGAAAACCTTGAAGAAGACATCAAAGGGGATATCGAAAGTTCGGCACAATAATAATAGACGCGGTTCAACCCGGAAGACTGTAATATAGTTCTTGTAATAGTATTAATCTTGGCTCTAGGTTCAATATAATATAATATAATATATATATATATATATATATATATATATATATATATATATATATATATATATATATATATATATATATATATAATATCAAACAGATTATTTGTGAAAAGATTCCCCAGATTGGTCAATTTTTATTTTCAATTTGAATTTTTTTTGTTACAAAAAATGAACAGAGTCCACTTCTTTTAAGTTAACCCTGTATGTTTTATGACAATAAAAAAAGAACAACTTATTTTCCAAACAGTGTGAATGAGTTTTTAACTAGATTTATGCCAATAAACAAAATATATATAGCATTGGAATATAGCATAGCTGAGAATAGTCTATTATAAATATTGGTGGGTATGTTTTTTATATAAGTAATAAATAAAATAATCTTTATTGTGTATACCTAAAATATAATACTTGTACATAAAAATATGAGAAACACAGCTAAGCATATTTTGGTATCCAGTACAAGATAATCAAATATTTTCAGGTAACTGAGATTGAAAAAAATATTTATATACCAAAAAAACTTAATTTTTTTCCTTTATCAGGTTCTAACATTCTAAAATTATCAATTTATGTACAGTTTAGGTATATGTGTACATTACAGGTTAATTTATTGTCAACTTCGTGTGCACTCTACAATACAAGAATTATTACTACAGCCTGTGGCTAATATGGATTAAAAGTCTGAAGCCAAACTCTTTCCTACACAGACACATAACCTAACAATACCTATAAATATACAGTTTCTTAGACAATTCTTCATCAAAAGCAACACGATTAATACTATAAAACAAAATGAACAATAAATTAAACATTTAGCATGGAATTTGACAGACTTAAAAGTAAAAAATAAAAAAATAATAATAGAACCAGACAACATCTAATATTCTACTAAGAATTATTTATCACAAGCATAACTTCACATTATAAACTAAGTCAATAGAAAATACAGAAAAAATTCAAAAGACTGTTCCAAAAGTAATTATAAGTATATTAGGCTAAATAATTATAGCTCTAACTAGATGTAGAGATGAGAATGTAGAGAGAACAAAATGCAGAGATGAGACTGATGATTATAATAAAACACCTGTAAAAATAAATCAAATAAAAACAGTATATGTTAAATAAGAAACAAATAGTGATTTGTTTAACTATCTATAGTTTACCTATCTTATTTGATTAGTATTTATGTAATATTCAACTCTCTCAATCTTATCTTGAGTTAACAGCATAAATATCATAAAAATAAAAAAGCATGCATCACATATACCTACAAACTTTGGCAGGTAAAACACATACAGTAATTTTTCTAACTGAAAAAGCTTCATGTTCAACAAAGTTACATATGAATAAATACAAAAATGAATAACTGCTGTTCACTGTTGTATTATTACAATAAAAATATTTAGGGAGCCATTCTACCTACATCAACATGGAAAACAATGACTGCAACTATACCAATAAAGAAATAAAAATTAGTAAAGAAATAAACTTTGTATAAAAATAATTGAAAAACTAAAATATTAGTTACTTCTGAGGAACAATTATTACATATAAAAAAGGTACATAAAATAATATAAAAGGACCTGCAATTATATCTAAAACTTACAGCATACAGGATGTATTCATCATAAACTTAATAGCAGAAAGCCAAGAATATACAAGATGATAGTGAATCCCCAATATCTATAACAAAACTAAAATTAGTTACATAATTACAATGCCAAAGTAAAAAATAATTAATTAATTAGATGTACTTAGAAAGAGAAATGTAAAGAATTAAGTATATCACTGGAATAACAGAAGTCAAATTGGTAAAGATTGTAATAAATAAAAAGCCTATAAGAACAAGCAACTGAAAAAAGGTGATCTCTTGGTCCCTATACATTTATTGTTGTGAAAATAAAAATATGTTGCATAATATTAAAAAAAATGTAGGTACCTACTTAGCAGCAGAATAACTCAAAATTTCACAATAATTGGAGTTGTAACAATAATGAATGAATGGGTTTATGAGTTACATGTACATAGTAAAAAAATATGGTAGAGCTTCATCTTGATTGTTAAGATTTGAATAAGATGCATTATGTACTTTTGCCACCTATTTTTTTATACACTCAATCCTTACAACTCACCTATTGGAAATTTCATTAAAAGATGAAAAGTTTATTTCATCAGGAAACTGGTACTCTTGTTTTTCCATTAAAGGAGAGATAATATAAATCTAATTTATATTCTTTTCAATAGTCTAGGATCTCTTACAAAATTTTTGTCTTAGTAATATGTAATTTTCACTTTTAGTTTGTTTTTGTAATAAAACAAAAACTCCATCAAACATTGATTATTTGTATGGAATAATTCAGCAATCTTTTTAGTTTTTGTTTAAATTAAGAAAATTGAATGAGAGAATACTGGGAATTGCTACCCTTCAAATAGAACTTTTAAAACTGTCAAACATACTAGCAACTTGATTAATTTAGTAGTAATAAAGTAGTAATAAAGAGTACACGGATTGAGTTAGACGTAGATTATTTATTTAAAAAATATAAATTGTAATATAATTAGTTGAAAATTAAAATGTTCAAAGTAAAACTTACCTTTTAATATCACAGAATAATTAAGTTATTATTCCGATATGTCCACTTATTATTATATGCCTGCAACAGTATTGATTGCTATGTATATTAATTAAAAGATGAGAAAACAATTTACTTTTTATTAAATGAAAACACTACTACTAATACGCAAAATTTCACATGTATAATAATAACTCAAAATGAAAATTTTAAACCCATTACAAAAATTTACTTGTTGACAATCTGATTGTAGCGCCTCTATTAAGAACATCCGTAAGACATCTTATAGATTCCGTTTGATTATATTTTATATATCGGTGTACAGATGTCGCAGCAATCTATGTTTAAAAACGTTTTGAAAATATTAACCATTTAAAGTATTTTTCATTTGTGGTTAAAACTAGATACACAGATTTTTGTAATACAAAATTAATATTCACAATAAAAAAAAGTAGGTGTTTATTTCGATTTAGTTAAAATTACGTTCTAAATTCACACAGTTCAATTTGTCAGACAGACAAGATGTTTTTAAATTTTTTTTTCGCTAAATTCGATAGAAAGGTTTATATCTATTTATTTCTAACAACTAAATATATTTGTTATTAAATTTATTGAATAAATTATTCTTCAGATTTTTCTAATTTATTCTTCCATCGTTTGTTTAGATCGTATTTTTTTGATGATAACAATAGGTACTTATGCAACAAAATATTGATATTTACGTATATATGGATAATACATTAGTTCAAGTCATGATATATGTATTGAACAATTTATTGACTGCGAAATATGTTTATTAACTGTTTCAATATTCAATATGTTTCTGCGAACAAGATTACTATATAAGTGGATACTAAGAACCTCATTCCATTGAGTAGTATACACTCTCGAACTCCTTCGAGAAATAGTATTACCCACCTTCCAGTAGCAAAGGCTAAAGCCAAAGGTCTTACTAACGAAATAAATATTTTTAATCTTTTTGTAACAGATGAGATGATTGAACTGATTGTTCAATATACTAATGAAGAAATTAAAAGAAAATCATCGTCATATAATTCAAAACAGTCTTATATATCTTCAACAGATGTTACAGAAATAAAGTTACTTTATTGGCTTGCTATATTTGCTTGGTGCACTAAAAAATTCAGGCTTGATATTACTGGATGTGTTTTCTCCAGTTTTTGGTCCCAGTTTATTTCGTTTCGTCATGAGCAAAAACCGTTTTGAGTTTTTGTTGAGAGTGCTCCGCTTCGATTCTAAGATCACGAGGGAACAACGAAGGAGAACAGATAAATTTGCTCCATTCAGAGAATTCTGGAGTTTATTCGAGAGTAATTGCAGAAAAAATTACACTCCATCGAAGTATATAACCGTGGATGGGACTTTGTTAAGCTTTATGGGAAGATGCCCGTTTAAAATGTACATACCAAGTAATCCAGATAAGTATGGACTTAAAATTATTTCTCTTTGTGATGCAAGAAAATTCTATTTCTGTGGAGGAATTACATTTGGCAAAGAGAACAGACCATAAAGTGACCTGCTGTTACCCACTCAATATGTTCTCAAGTTCTCAAGCTGATAGAACCCATCAAGAACTCAAACAGAAACGTTACCACCGACAACTGGTTTTCGTCTTGTCAACTGTCTGAGGAACTTAGGAAGAATAATCTAACTTTAGTAAGCACCCTTCGAAAAAATAAGAGCGAGATTCCTAAATCCTTTATTGGCACCAAAGGGATTCCTACTGAGTTATCACGATTTTTGTACAGTCCAGATAAAATGTTGGTATCCTATGTACCTAAGAAAAATAAAAATGTAGTTCTGATCTCGTGAATGCATTCTACTGGAGACGTAAATCAAATTTCCAATAAACCTGATATAGTATAATTCTACAATATGACGAAGGGGGGGTTCGACGTCTTTGATCAGCTCTGTCATTCAAAGACCACCAAAAGATAATCCAACCGATGGCCTATGAGGTACTTTTTTGGAGTTCTTGACGTTGCTGCTGTGAATGCGTTCGTAATTTACAAACTGAATGTAGATACACCTGTTTCAAGATCTCAATTTTTAAAAAACTTATCGCTCGCCTTATCGGCTACTCACATGGAGAAGAATTCAAAATTCGAGAATTCCAGTTGTCCTAAAGACGCAAATATCCATATTGCTGGATAAAGATGTCCCTACTACTACAAATATAGTTGCTGACGCTCAACAAGGAAGCTCCAAAAGACCAGGATTGTGTGCTTTCTGTGATCGGAGAAAGGGAAGGAAAGGAAATAACAGTTGTGGCCATTGTAATAAAAGTGTGTGGTGAGTACAAACGAATTGTTTGTCCCCAGCATTATAATTAATTAATAAAAATTTTGTAATTTTTTATTTTGTTTAACCGTTTTTGTTGCTTTTTTGTTCCATTTTATAACTTGGAATATGAAGAATTGTATTACTTTTGTTTAACCGTTTATGTACTTCTAATGTATTTTATAATTTTTTTTATACATCAAATAAACGTATTTTTCACTAAAAGCTATTATGAGTTTGGTTATTTAGTTTACAATTGTCTGTTTTGTACATTAAATTAAGTTTTCGATATAAAATAGCCGTAAAATTAGAATGATGTCGTATCCGACGTCACGGTACTAGATATGTCCCAATCATGGACGTATAGACACAGACGTATAAACATATGTGTTTATACGTCCATGGTCCCAATCATCACCGTTTGGTTCTAGGGTTAAAACTACACTAAAGTAGGTACACTTTTCGACGTCATTTAGGTTGAGACACTCATCTTAACTCCATTATTGTCATGTAGCAAAATGTTAATACAAATTACGAAATTACTATAAAACCGTGCCACTTACTCTTGGTATCGCAAATAATTTATTTTTAATTCTTAATATTATGTCTAGAAGTTATTATCTTACATGTCAAGTATAATATTATAATAATTAGTAATAACTACTTGGGGACTTTCGAAGTGATTCAGTTTATTGTTTACTATATACTTGGATTTTACTGTTTACGCAAACACATAGAATATATTACAGATTTACTATTTAAACATAAACGTTCACTAAGTTTAATTTTAAGGGAAAATATATATTTTTGTTCAGTTATTGTACACGACTCGTTCAACTTCCATAAAAAAAACTAAAAAAAAGCAAATTTTTTAAGGAAAACAAAGATTTCAAAAACAACAAAAATGACAGCATTGTACTGGACCAACAGAAACTATCTGAAATGGGGCAAAAGTATCTACCTATTAGATCTTTAAGATCTAGAACATAGAATCAAACTATTATAACAACATACACAACACTGGTCAACTACAGACAGATTGGTTAAAATTAACCGTCGTGGCAATATCAAAGAAACTAGTTAGTCGCTGCGAAGAACACCGTTTAATTAAATTAATGAGCAACGTATTAAAGACGTTCTTAAAAATAATATATCAATGGCCTATACACAGAAGAAATGGAGATAACGAAAGGTGTAAAAGAAGGTTGTATTCTCTTCCCATTACTGATAAACATTTATGCAGAAAAGATATTTCAGCTTGCACAACAGAACGATAAAGGCATCAAAATTAATGGTCTTCCTATTAATAACATCAGTGGAGTATGGATTTAGCAGCAACACAACAAAAACTAAATATATGGTAATCAGCAGGCAACGTCATATGTAATCTCAGTTGAATATAAGTAATAGAGCTATTTAACGGGTTAAATGATTTAAATACATTGAAACTATTTTAAACAACAAGTGAGACTGTAACCTGGAAGTGAAGATATGAATAGCAATGGCTAGAAATGCCCTCGTTAAATTTGAAAAATACTTCATTCGCTGCGAAGTTCGTTTAACTCTCAGAATCCGGGTTATATTTCCATTATATTTTCCTTAAAAAAATCAGCTCCCTTCCCAACTCTAAAAATTCGTTTAGACCCATCTCCCTAACATGTACCCTTTGCAAATTATTGGAAAAAATGATCAACAAGCGATTAATCTGGTATTTGAAAAAAAAAACAGTATCCTTAACCCCGCTTAATCAGTTTTTAGACCTAATCGAAGCACCACTGATAATTTAGTGATTCTGCAAACAGATATAGTAAAAGCTATGGCCTCCAAGCAAGACGTAATCGCAATAATTTTTGATATAAAAAGTGCTTTCGATACAACATGTAAATCAGTTATCCTTAAAAACTGGTAGAAAATAATATTACGGGCAACATATTATGCTTTATAAACAACTTTTTAAATAATAGAAATTTCAGAATCACAATTAACGGAGTATTATTTAACAACTATGTCACTGAAAATGGTGTACCTCAAGGTTATACTTTGATTTCTACCCCCTTTCTACTTGCCATCAATGAGATATGCTCTCATATAAAATCTCCCGTTAAATTTGCCCCATACGCAAACGACCTTATTGTATACTGCCAAGGAAAATCCACAACTGCAATCTCCTCTTTATTACAAAATTCTGTCTAGTACCTTACTACATGCTCCGAGAGAACTGGCTTCAGGTTCGCTTTTAATAAATTCAAAATAATTAAATTCACCAGGGGATACAACAGCGCAAAAATACACAAATAGTATTTTATTTGGTAGTAGTAGTATGTTATTTGGAGGTAATTGATCATTTACACAAGTCACAAGTTTTTAGGACTAACTGTCGATAACAAATTCGACTATGGTTGTATAGTTTACTTTTCCGCATCCAATAATTAATTATAATCATTAGATCATGAATGTGTTGCTTGTATGAGTCCATTTTAAAAGAGGTAAAAGAAATAAATTAGATTTACTCACAATCAATTTAATTTTACTACCCAAGACGACCGGTTTCGCTTTCTAAAATTTGCAAAGCATCATCAGGTCAGTGGTACAAAGTAAATTAAATGATTCCGGTACAAGAGTTTTTATATAGTGATTGGTGATACATAGTTCAAACTATCCCGTATTGCTGATAATGGGTGATCTTCGGTCAATGTTGTAACTGTCTGACAACTTAGGAGGATGTTTCTTGGGGGGAGGGATGTTAACAGATGATATAGGAGTAAGGTATATGTTATTGTTTGTTGAAAGAAAAGTAATGTTTTATATTATTTAAATTATTAAAGTTATTTATATTTATTAAAGAGATATATTTTGAAATGTGTGTTAAATTATTGAAAATTTTTATACAGAAAGAGGACAGTTATATGACAATGAATGAAAGTACTTGTACTATTTTGTGGGTGTGCAATTTCTTTGACTTGTAATTATCAACTTTTGAATAAAAGCATATAATTTCTGCTAGGCAGAGAATTGTGATGTCAAATGTTAAAATAATAAAACTAAAACACAATTAGGGACAAACAGAACACAATTAACAGGACAAAACAGACATAAAACTTTAAAAAATGGGGCTTATAGGCACTACATTACTTGGTAGGAGAGAAATTTGGTTTTTTTGTTGTCTACTAGTATTTTTTTGTAAAAATACTAGTAGAAATACTCCGTACTGTTGTACGGAGTTAAGTCGTGGACTCTCTCAGACGCTATCTGCAAGGAAACTGAGGCTTTCGAAATGTGGCTTTATCGTGGAATCCTGAAGATATCCTATACCGACCACTTTACTAACCAGTACGTTTTATTAAGAATAAAAAAAGGAAAAGAGTTGTTAACCACAATAGAAACAGCCAAAATCGAATACCTCGGTCACATCATGAGGAACAGCGAAAGATATGGGTTACTGCAATTATTTCTACAAGAAAAAGTATAAGGAAAACGTGGACCAGGAAGGCGAAGGATTTCCTTGCTGAAAAATCTATGTATACTTCATTCACAATTATAAGAACTGACTTATGCAGAATTTAAAAGTATCCTGCTGATAAAGTCGAAGCCATAAAGGGATTTGCCTCTTCAGGTAAATAGTAAAAAGGGCCGGCTTAACGAATTTTATATTGTATTTGTCATTTACATTACATATTTAATTTAAATAAATATCTAGATAATTAAGGGAAAAAATACATAAACTGATGGAGTATTAGAATTAATTAATTATTATATTTTCTGTCTCGATTCTTTATTAAATATATCCAAATTTTTAAAGTCACAAACAATTTTTGTTTTGTTAAAAAAATTGCAAGTGAAATAATAAAATGATGAAGTGAAAATTAAAATGAATTAATGTAGATATATAGGTACATATAGCTAAATATGATTATATTTTATACTTCATGTAAGGAAAGAAGTGTTTTAATTGTTAGTAAGGTATAAAGTATGTCTGAAAAAGTTGGCAACAAATGGGAAATTTCTTTATTATTAATTTCATGAAAAAAACTATTCTTCATAAACATTTCTGCATTTCATAGAAATCAATAATCAATAATCAAACTTATAAAAGTTTAAGTGGTATACACCGAAAATCAAAAATATTGATTTATGCTTAAAAGTGAAGTGCTTTTAAATTTAGGTGCAGCATAAAATGTTATTTTAATTTGGTTGTAGGATTTAAAAATTATTTTTAAATTTAGATTCATGGCCTTTTAATGATGTATCAGTAGGTGCATTAATTTTTAATTTTACTTCTAATTTACCTTATTCAATATACAAAATCAACAAATGTAAAAGTATTTTTTTATTTACTTTTTACTTTAAATGTATTATTTAATTATTAGAAGGCCATGAATCTAAACTTGGACATACTTTTTAATACCTACAAACATTTTAAAATTACATTTTCTTGCATATCTAAATTTAAAATCACTTTCCTCTTCAGTATTAATTAATAATTTTGATTTTTCCTATCTACCACTTAATATTTTATAAGATTATCTGTTAATGATTTCTATGTGATGCATAACCTTTAATGAAAAATAATTTTTTTTCGTAAAATTATTAATAAAGAATATTTCCCATTTTTTGCCAACTTTTTTAGACATGAAACGGAAAACTTAAACATAACAAGTCAACATGAATAAATATGAACCTTTTAAAACGAGTAAATCGGTACTCACCGAAGGGACCTCAGACGTTCAGATACAATTAGCATCTCTTTGTAAAGACAATGAAGTCGACTTTACTAAAGTAACAAGACATTTACTTAACACAGACACTACACAGTACTTACCTGAGTTAGTGATAAGTTATAGTCTAAAAAAATCATTATGAAATTGACTGGTCAGTGTGAAAACTAGTGCCAATAAAACACAAAACCCACACAAAACATTTTCTTTGTCGAGACTTAAAATAATGATTAATAACAATAATTATGGAAAATTTGTATGTTTATAAAAAGAGTTTTTTGACATTATGCTTGAATGATAATATTTGATCTGATTATATACAGATTGAACGAATTTAAAACGGAACATACAATTTAATATATGTCTGTTTAAACTGCATTTTAAATAGTGGACCAATATAAAACTTGGACAAAAATAAATCCATACCCGGTGATAGACATTGTATAAAATATCGTTCAACTATCTGTCTCCTTTAAAGGAAATAGGAGCTTGCCTAATAGTCGGAGAGATAGAGCCGAAATTTTGAACTGATCAGTAATATGATATTTCTCTATTGGAATATATTCATTGTAACTGGGTTAAGACTTTTCCTTACAGGCGGACGCCCCTCGTGGTACAGGGGGTGGCTATACAGGGATGAAGTTGTAATTTTTTTCGGAAAAATTAACGATCGATAATATGGCTGAAAATTTGCCCAGAGTAAGATCTTGGTATAACTAGACGAAATCCCAAAGGGCGGACGCGAGAGTGGATACATAAGGGGTGGCGGACAGGGATGAAATTGCAATTTTTTGGGGAAAAATTAACGATAAGTGATATGTCCGCCATTTTCATGGCTCATTATTTAGCCCCTAAAAACTCTAAATCCAAAAGAGCGGACAGCTGGGTTGGTACAGAGAGCCATAAAACGGGGTCAAATGTACCACTTGCCTGCGCATTTTAGGTCTCGGTAACAATTTTCAAACTGATTTTATTATGATATTTTTATACCGATTGATTTAAAAATTTGTATGCTCACTTCTGTTACTATTCTGAAAAGCGTCAAGTAGAGTTTTCCTCAAAATTTTCCAAAAAAATTTCCGTAAATGAAAATTTTCGTAATTTTTTGAGGTAAATTCTAATTTGTAGAATCCTTTCGCTTCTCAGAATAGTAACAGAAGTGAGCATACAAATTTTCAAATCAATCGGTATAAAAATATCATAACAAAATCAGTTTGAAAATTGTTACCGAGACCTAAAATGCGCAGGCAAGTGGTACATTTGACCCCGTTTTATGGCTCTCTGTACCAACCCAGCTGTCCGCCCTTTTGGATTTAGAGTTTTTAGGGGCTAAATAATGAGCCATGAAAATGGCGGAGATATTACTTATCGTTAATTTTTCCCCAAAAAATTGCAATTTCACCCCTGTCCGCCACCCCTTATGTATCCACTCTCGCGTCCGCCCTTTGGGATTTCGTCTGGTTATACCAAGATCTTACTCTGGGCAAATTTTCAGCCATATTATCGATCGTTAATTTTTCTGAAAAAAATTATAACTTCATCCCTGTATAGCCACCCCCTGTACCACGGGGGGCGTCCGCCTGTAAGGCAAAGTCTTAACCCAGTTACAATGAATATATTCCAATAGAGAAATGTCATATTACTGATCAGTTCAAAATTTCGGCTTTATCTCTTGGACTATAAGGAAGCGATAAGTGGTTTGACAGCATAATAACTGCTTGTGTAGTCTAGTTTTCACAGTGATTCTAGGCAACCTATTTGGGTGGAGTTTTGAGTTGTTCTTGAATGAATTCAGAATCCAGCAGCCCGCTGAAGTATTGGATTTTTATAATATCGCGGAGCGGAGTTGAGCCGAAATACATTGATTTCGTATGTTCCGTTTTAAATTCGTTCAATCTGTATACCTATATACAGTCGTGCTATGCTTGGCTATTATGCCGGTCCTGGCAATTTTGGTAACTGTGATAATTATATAACAATAGAGTATTTACAAGGGATTATTCAGTTTTACAGCTGTTATTAAAATAACTTTTATAATGAGACACTAAATTTCTGGATACAGTATACGTGGTTCAACATAACAACCACAAATCTTTTCAGGGCATCAGTTTGCAAAATACAGATTGTTATTATGGTCGCCAACATCCGAAACGGATAGGCACTGCAAGAAGAGAAGAAGAACTCATTTCAATCTACATTTTATGACGTATGTAATAAAATGATGTATCATAAAAAAATATGTAGTTTAATATTGAATTAATATCTTCTTCTTCACGTGCCATCTCCGCGACGGAGGTTGGTAATCATCATGGCTATTCTGATCTTAGATGCTGCTGCTCTGAATAGTTCAATTGATGTGCATCCGTACCATTCCCTCAAGTTACGCAACCATGAGATTCTTCTTCTTCCTACACTTCTCTTGCCCTGGATTTTCACTTGTATAATAATCAATTGAAGTAGATTGTATCTCTCATTACGCATAACATGCCCCAGGTATTGCAGCTTTCGTGTCTTGATGGTTTCCAATACTTCCATTCTTTTGTTGATTCTTCTGACTTCGTTGTTTGTTACATGCTCGGTCCATCATATCTTCAGGATTCTTCTATACACCCACATTTCAAATGCTTCCAACTTTTTAGCAGTCGACGCGTTAAGTGTCCATGCTTCTATCCCATAAAGCAGAGTCGAGAAAATATAACACCTTGCCAGCCTAACTCTTAAGTCCAATTTTAGTTCTCTTGCACAAAGTACCTTTCTCATTTTATTGAAGTTTGTACGTGCTTTCTCTATTCGAACTTTGATTTCTTTGGAGTAATCGTTTGTGTGATTAATTATTGTGCCAAGATAGTGGTAGTTTTCAACTTGTTCTAAAGCACTACCGTTAATTGTCAGGCTTTCACCATTATTTTGGGTTTTTTATATTCTCATAAATTTGGTTTTCTTGGTGTTTATTGATAATCCATATTCTTCTCCATACTCAACTATCTTGTTCATTAGCTTTTGGAGGTATTGGAGGTTGTCTGTTATTATGATAGTATTATCCGCATATCTAATGTTAATTGGTAATCCATTGACCTTGATTCCTGCTGTTTCTCCCTCAAGAGCTCTTTTCATAATTTCTTCAGAGTATGCATTGAATAATAGTGGTGACAATACACACCCCTGTCGCACTCCTCTTTTAATTTCGAACTCTTCTTATGTGTGTTCATTAATGCGTACGTGTGCCTGCTGTTTATAATATAGATTTGTTATAATTCGAAGGTCATTGTGTTGTAGTTATTTTGCTTTAAGGATGTCCATTAGCTCTTTGTGGCGGACTTTGTCGAAAGCTTTGTTGTAGTCTATGAAACAGACGTACATATCTTGGTTCACATCTAAGCATCTCTGGATTAGTACGTTGAATGCAAATAGAGCTTCACGGGTACCTACGCCAATACGGAATCCAAATTGAGTTTATATATTTAAGTTTAATATTGAATGTATCGCTACAAGTGATTAACATTCAAAATCGATTTTCTCAAAAAGGCCATGCACGGACATACAAGTGTGCTTTAAGCCATCGAGTTCATGACCCAGCTCTGTTAAATTGGATCCACTTAAATTAAGTTATCAAAAAACTGTCTTTTTAAAGCAACAAGAAGTTCGGTAAAAAACGTTACTAAGAAGTATAAAGTGAATCATGGGATAATAAATTTTATATATAAAAAAAATCCTGATTAGGCAAAAACGATTATGTATAGCTTAATAAATCACATTAAATGTGTTTAACCAAACTCTGGGAATTTCGAGATTTGTTAACCACATTTATTTAACAATTAAGAGGTCAACTATTTAAACGTTAACTGTAAATAAACAAACTTTAATACGGTAAAATAAATTATGAAAAAATTGAAATTCCGAGTGTTGTTAGTTTACCAATAGCAAGTTTTCCCGTATTTGACGCCACTGATGTTGTCTTTTAATTTATTCTACGAATATTAAGATCAAGATCTGGTGTTTATTGACATTGTTTACATATTATATCTTCGCATCTTAAATATTTAGTCGCATATTGAACGTTGTTTGTGAATATGAAGATTTTATTTGTGGTCGTCATTTGTTTTACTTTTACTTTCGTTAAAGCTCAGTATGAGGTGCCTGATGCGGTAGTGGAAGTATACGAGCCTAAAGGCTTCACAGTTTCAATACCAGGTAAATGAATTAGTTTTATACGTGATTAATTTTTTTGATATATATACATTTCGATAAAGATAAGTTTCCTGAAAGATCCTCGAATATATGCTTTCACTTCCGCATTTAATAACTTGTCTTTATATTGAATATGATCTTGTTTGTGCTGTTTGAAGATTTTATAGCGTTGCGGTTTTAACATTGATATTACAAATGGTATATTTTTTTTGCTAACCAAAATAACATATACGCTTTTTTAGAATCACTGGCACGTACTCTATTAATTTGTATATTATGTTATAGAGCATTGTCAGTGCAAGAACAGATCCTATATGAAATTGGGGAGTAGTAGTAGAGTAGAGTACAGTAAATTTTTATTTGCATAAATTTTTAAACATAATTGAGCAAATAACGTCACATTATTAATTAGAGATTAAATATATATATATATATATATATATATATATATATATATATATATATATATATATATATATATATATATATATATTTACATCACACATTTAAAATATATTAACATTACAAATTAAATATGCTCATCAAGGAGAAGGATAGGTCAGGTACTCCGCACAGTATAGAGCTCAATGTCAACTAGGTGTTGAAAAACCTTTCTTTTAAAAGCTCTATAGTGTGTTTCCTGTTGAATGTCAGATGGTAGACTATTATAAAATGTAACACACGCATACAAAGCACTTCTCTCTGTTATAGACAATATGTGAAGTGGCAAATTCAAATTAAGGCTTCTTGTGTTATATTCATGATTGGGAAGCAGGTGACAAAACAAAGAAAAATTTTTAAAAAGCAACATAATACATTGAAATATATAGATGGCTAAGAAAGTGAGAGAATGGTGATTTGAATCGGCCTCTACAGGATTCTCCCGCCTTCAATCCTAAGATCACACGGACTGCCTTTTTTTGGACTATAAAGACAGTTGAGCTATTTACTGCAGCACCCCAGAAGATTACTCTATATCGCATAACAGAATAAAAGTTTGCATAATATACTGATAGTAAAATCCCCTGGCCTAGATAGATCTTTAACACTCTTAATGAGTAGCAGGCTCTATTCAGTTTTTTTTTGTTGTATTTTGTATTTGTTTCCCCCAATTCAGATTCTGGTCAATATGAATACCAATAAATTTAACTGATCTAGCAGGTTCCGTGTTTTGTGATAGAAAATTAATTGTATCTGTAAACTGTTTTCATGACTGGCTGGTTCTAAAGTAGACAAAAACTGACATATCAGTATTAAGCAACAACTGATTTCTACTGAACCACTGCTCAGCCTTGCTTAGAATTTGCTCTGCCACTGTGAGGAGTGTTTCTAAAGTTTTTTCCCAGAAAAGCACATTTGAGTCATCAGCGAAATTTACAAGGTTTGAGGAACTACTAACCACCGCATTTGGAAGGTCGTTTATGTAGACCAAAAAGAGAAAAGGCCCCAGGACACTCCCCTGTGATATGCCTAATTTTAAATTGATAGGATCAGAGTAAACCTTATATTCCTTTTTCTCCAGGCATACCTTTTTCGACCTATCTGTGAGAAACGATTGTATCTATTTTATTGCCGGTCCCTGTATTACATAAAGATGTAATTTTGGTAATAAAAGAACATGATCTAGGCTATCGATAGCCTTAGATAGGTCCAAAAAAGCACCAAGTGTTTTCATCTTTGCCTCCAGTTTTTCTAAAATTTTTTATATAAAATCATAGGTAGCTGTCTCAACAAATCTCCCTGCGAGAAAACCATGCTGTGAACTACTAAATAAGTTGTTTGTAGTAAAAAAGTTTTGTAGTCTGAAATATATTGCTTTTTCGAATATTTTTGAGAATGATGGAAGAAGGCTTATTGATCTATAGTTCTCCATCTTAGTAACATCACCTTTTCACCTTTTTTATGTAGTGGCTTCACAATTGCCAGTTTTAAACTTTGAGGAAATTTACCTTGCCTGAAAGAAGCATTAACTATAAAAGACAGAGGAAGAGAAATCTCTGATGAAACATATTCAATTAAGTTTTTTTGATATTTGAGCAACTGCAATTGAGGTATTTTTAGGTCTGGAACGGTAATTTTAAATGAAGTTTTGTACTGATCTGTCCTGGTTTTCATTTTTTCGCAGATAAAATTTATTTATTTTTTTCCCATTTATCATTTTCATCTTCAATCAGCGGGCGGTTGATATCTTTAACAGGTATCACGGGTGCCATTGAACTGCTTGATATTCTTGGTTTAGGTGGTAGCTCAGACAAATCAACAGAACAAAGTGGCTGTTCTGTGACTGCTTCAACTGACCTTGTAGTCTCTTTCAAATCATTTTGTTGTCTTAAAATTAATGGATTGTTATTGTTATCCTTAGTTTTTGCAGCATTTTTTACCTCCATGGAATTTTTTGTTAACTTTTTCTCTATGCTTTCTATTTTTGCCCATAGCAGCTTATTATTTTCCTCTAGGATTTGATTTTTTACTTCTTAACTCACAAATTAGTTCATTTAGCAGATAAATGATCGTATTTTCCATGCCATCCCCACTATTTAAGGTTATGTCAGAATCACAACAAATCACACGCGTTTCATCTCAAATTTGAAGTTTTCCGGCTCAATCCCGTGCCGTGCATGATTTATGGAAGGCTTTTCCACACTTTACACATATTATTGTGCTTATTTTTTTAGTTTTGCAACAAGTATTCTTGGGTTTTTCGCTCTCACTGTCGCGATCATCCTTATCGGACGCCATCTTTATAGTATTAACTGTTCTTTCAACATGTTTCGTAATTTTCTTCATTCATATTATCATGACTATTTCACTAGAATATTTTTAACTGGTAAAATGTCACAGCAACGCCACGTTTCCTACTGACAAAACTCCTTTCTACCCGCGATTTCTCAGCGACAAAATTATGACAAATCTGTCACGAAGGTGTCTGGTAATTCTATTGTTGTCAGTTTGACAAACGTCATTGAGGCGTAATCAATTTTGCGCAGTTTCAATAAATACAGACGAAAAATCAAGATTTGGATGCCAGTCAGATGAAGAAATCAAAAAATTGGTTTCGGAAAATGTCCCAGTACACGCAGAGGTCCAGAAGTTCTATTTGGAAAAATTTTCCAAATTCCTACGGTTAAGAAATTTTACGCTTGGAAGATGTACTACCATAACAGAACTAGCAAAAAATCTCGGGGATTATTCTTTTAATATGAAAAAAGGCAATGGCGAAGATTATAAAGACTCAACTGTAAAGTCAATGTGGAATACTACAGCAAAAATGGTACAAGAACAATATTTTACGGAGTACGGCATAAAAATCGACCCTTTCAGAGATATATCTTTCAAATGTGCAAGATTGGCCAAAGATATCAAGCGGAGGCAGCTTCAAAGTGTTCAAGTAAAAAGAAGACTCAGTTCAAAAGCAATATCCACCGAATAACTATTGAAAATCATACAAAGCTACGACGAGGAAACCCGCGAAGGAGCACAAAAAGTTTTTTCACTTTTGTTCATTTGAACTTGCTTGGAGAGGCAATGAGGCCGTAAACTGCAAGATTTACTTTTTCCAGATGAATTTGATGTTATGGGAGAATTTACAGGCCGAATTGAATACAACAGCATTTTTGCCAAAACAAATTACTTAAGGCGATTCGAAAAGTTTGGCAAGCAGCAAATGGCTGGTAGGAAATTCATCAAACGAAAAGGTATGCCCAGATTATTTTTAAAATAAATGAAAAAACAGGGCCAAAAATTTTATTACACAGACTCTTTCTTACCGTTCACACCAACTGGAAGGATGGATCTTGGTTCAAAAACTGTCCACTTGGAATCAACACCGTATCTAAGTGGATAAAAATAAAATTGTCGACAAAATTTTCTCTCATCTCCGTTCGCCGTATCTTTGCACATCATAGTTGTACGAATTAAATCAAAGCGTTTAAACCAAACGTAAGTCTTTTCTAGATTCATGAAATAATTAGGAAATGTTTAATATCCCGTTAAACGTATTTATAGTGATTGTTTTTGTTTATTTATTGTACTGGATGTTAAAAACTCATAGAATTGTTTTGAACGTAATTTTGAGTTTTCTACATATTCAACGTTATTATGATTATTGGAAGAAATGCTCTATTTGAAATACTGTAGTCGAGAAAGATGGACCCAAGATTAAACAGCTTAAATTCTCATATTTATTTATTTATTTATTTATTTATACACCAAAGCATCCAACAGCCGAAGCCAGTTACTGAATGAAAAAAAAGTTTTCATTCAAAATACAATATTAAACATTTACATCGTATACATATGCATTCAATTTTTAAGCTTAAGGATAAGAAAATGCCCTAAAAGATCAAAAAACTCTTGTGCATGCTTTTTGAACTAAGTTACTAACACAAAAAATTAATTAAACTTTACAAAACAAAACAATAAAAACAACGGAAAAAGAAAATTTTCGAAAATACATTAATTTGTTGAAAACTTAAAGGGTGTTACAAATTAGTGCTCAATCTGTTAGGTTAAAATAATACGACTTTCCTTATGTCGCATACCTAGAGACTTAGTATTTATTTTTTATACTAGCTGGTTTTTATCAATTTTTTTTACTTGTGTATCGAACTTTTCTGTAGTTTCCAAAATAAAGTGTGGAAAGTTATGTCTAAAAGGTTTCATTGTTTTAGCCTAAAGATTGGATCAATTACTGTTACTAAAATTATTAAAATAAATTGAAAAAAAAAACAAAATATCAAAATTATATATCTGCTTCACTTTCAGAATCCGGGCTATCTCCAGGATTTATTATGATGGGTTGAATATCAATATCAACTATATTTTGCTCTCGGACAAACCACTTTTGGATAATTTCATGAGTATGTCTTACACATTTTCCCCAAAGGTCTCCATTACATTGGTTAAGCGCCTCTTTCCACATATTTATAACAGCACTATCAGAATAGCGGTCCTTACCAATATGCTTATTGTAATATGACTTGCAATTTGCCCAAATTAATTCAATAGCGTTGAATTCGCAATGATAAGGAGGTAGTCTCAACACTTCATGACCATGCTCTCTTAGTAACTCATCAATAACCTACACATTTTCTTTTTTATTCATTTTTGCAACTTGTAATAATAATTCAGGTGTTGTAAATTTTGGGTCAAATTGGATGTTATTTGTTGTCAGCCAGGTAAAAATTTCATCTTTCTTTGAAGCAGTGGTAGGTTGCTTTTCTAAAAGAACACTTTTAGTAAAAAAAAAAATAAAAACTAGGAATAATAGTGAAACTTTATTTTAGAAGTGTTAATTTTGATGTTAAAAATTCTGCATATCTTATAAAATGAACCACTTAAGTAGTTTATATAAAAATACCACGATAAAACATTTTGTTAGGTTATCCTTATGTTTCATTATACAAATAAAAATTATACGTGATCTTTAATATTTCAGATGAGGAAGGCATAAAGCTATTTGCGTTCCATGGAAAGATAAATGAAGACTTTGATGGTTTAGAAGCTGGAACATTCGCAAAGGACATCTTAAAACCAAGGAATGGTTCTTGGGTATTTAGGGACAAAGAGACTAGACTAAAAAAGGGCGATATTATATACTATTGGTTGTATGTTGATTATAATGATGGAAGAAATACTTTAGGTTATCGTTTAACAGATCAACAATACGAAGTTAGAGGTAAGAGGCCGTTAGAGACATAAAAGTTGCATGATGTAATTATTATTTATAATTTTTGGATGTTTATTATAAGAACTCAAGTTCCGTTAATAAAAGTTCCTTTACACCAAATTTATGTAAAACATTTCTTAAAATTATTGTGTCATTTTTGAAGATTGTTTTTTCATTGCGTAAAAGTTTTAGCGTATTTTTTAAAAAATTAACGCCAGTAACTGCCATTGTCACACCCAAGTCCGGATAAAGGAGGACAGTTGGACGACAAGCTAGTAAATTATCCCCGGAAAAAATCATAACTACGATAACTTAAAGAACGAACAATGTCAGAGAATGGAGAAGAGGTCAGAAGAAAGATCTGAATGTGAAGAAATTGCCAACCTGGCAAATATCCATAAAGGTTGTAAAGCTAAAAGCAGAAGAAAAAGATAGATATAGCCAACAAAAGAGTTCGAGACTGGTTGTTGTACTTCTGTAATCCTATACATACAGTTTTTTGTCATTCCTGTAAAATATAATGCAAGAAAAATCTACGGTGATAAAGTCTCGTTCAAGCTTATCATATAAATATGGAATACTTAATTATACAAAATGAATTGAAAATATAACTAGATTTTTAAAAGTGCGCACTTTAATCGAACGGAAAAATGATCATTATAAACCGGTCTTCTTCTTCGGCCTTAAGTAATCCAAATTTGGACATAGGCCTCCCCCAAATCAATCCAGTGTTTTCTATTTTGCGCCATTTTCTTCTAGTTGTGTCCTCCGATCTTCTTAATGTCATCAGCCCATCTCATTTGTGTTCTTTCTCTGCTTCTCTTTTCTATCCATGGTCTCGTTGTTGTATTTCGTGGTTCCATCTTTTATTCTTCAGTCGGGCATTGTGTCCTGCGAAGCTCCAACTGGCCAGAAGGAAGTAAATAAGTTTTTACAGCAAGTTTTTATTGCTACACATTTACTGATTAAAGTGGTAAGGTTTATAATTCTAACGTTTTCTTTCAGAATTTTCCCATAATCCCGATGTACCTGTAATTAGAGGAAAGCCAACGACAAAGCCCGTAAATAATAATAGAGTCATATTATTTGATGACTTTTCAAGTAAAACCGATTTTTGGACAGTGGAACGGCGATATGCAGATGCACCGGTAAGTTATTTCTATAAAGAATATTCACTAATGCTAGGGGAAGTTCAGTTTTTATTGTCAATGGACACATAGAGAATTGGAGCATTTATGTTGCTGTAATTATGTTATCTATTTATACTAAAAAAACATTTTTCTTCTCTTATGACACTTCTTCAATATTAAATACATGTATTTAATATACATTATTAAATACATGTATTTAATAATGTATTTTTATGTTTTCTTTGTGTCTTTGTTAGATATAAAGCTCCAGGAGAAGATAATATCGTTATACTAGCGGCAAAGGTGGGATGAGACAGACGTTTAGAAGAAATAAAGGAACTGTTTAACTTATGTCTGCACCAAAGTGAAACACTTACAAGATGGCACTGTGCACTTACCAATTTATTAAATAAAAAGTGCGATCCAACAGACCTCAAAAATTACTGACCTATAAACCTGTTAACTACCTCTAGCAGTCATTCACAAGAATAATAATAAATAGACGTGAAACAAAATTAGGATTTTTACCAACCTAGGGAACAGGCAGATTTTAGAAAATATTTTGGCACTAACGATCACCTTCACTGCATAAAATGGATTATAGAAAAATCCATTGAATACAAACGACTATTGGTCCTGGCTTTTGTAGACTTTCGATCCTATTTGATAGGATAGAAATTAACAGCTTAATGAGAGCGTTGGAGGAAAGTTGTATAGATTATCGGTTCTCCAAACTGATCGAAAACATATAAAATAATGCAACCAGGACTGTAATATTACACAAAGTTAAAAGACACGTTATCTCATAAACTCATTATGGCAGTTCTGGAACATGATATCAAATAATTGGAGTGAAACGGAAAAGGAATCAATCTCGACGGCCAAATGCTCTTCCACCTACGATTTGCTGACGACTTAGTTCTGATAACAGATAGCTTAAAAGAGACTGTAACTATGCTTACTCAGTTAGATGCCGCCTGTAAGAAAGTTGGTTTGAACACAAATTTTGGAAAGACACAATGCATGACAAAACTGGTACCAAGAGAAAATCCAAAAGTCGGCTGCAACGGAATAGAATAGAAATATGCTTTATTGTCACTGAAAATTGTACAATTTTATGGAAAAAGCTTACAAAAAGTCAAAAAAATAACAATAACAATTAAAATTTACTAAAATTACATAACTCGTCAATATCACAAAATACAACTTATAACACATATACAATCAATTGCAAAATTTCACTAAATTTCAAATTGCATAATAAAACCGTACGCACTAGTTTACAAATAAGTGTAAGTTGCTGCATGTGATACCCAAATATACAGTGTGTCCGCAAAGTATGGAATAAATTCGATATTTCCTAAATGAAAAGCCTTTTTAAAAAATTCTAAAACAAGTCGATTTTTAAATTTAATGTTTTACATTTTACAATAAAATTTTATTATACAAGGTGACCCTCAGAGGCAGGGTTAAAAACAAGAAAATAAGAAGGACATGCGTCAAAGATGCCATAGCGCACATAGCGTGGTTGAAGTTGAACTGCGTAGACCATATAGCCAGAGTGAATGACGGGCGGTGGGCTCAAAAAAATTACAGTGAAGAGATTATGAGACCAAAAACTAGACATAAGAAGCAGAAGTAGATCACCTACACGATGGACAGATAACGTCAAAATAATCGCTAGAAACTGGCTGCAGGAAGCTCAAGACCGACAGAATTGGAAGAAATCAGGGGAGAATTATGTTCAATTTTGGATACAGAAAGCTGGATGATCTTTGACATTATTGATTGTTGTCTATAGTGCATATTTTCTTCATTTTGTAATTGCGTATCTTTGTAATTTGTCCATTTTGAAAGTCTCTTCTTATCAGTTGACTAATTTATGATTTACTACAAGAACGTTACCTACTCTTTGTGTGCAAAAATTTTTAAGACATTATGGGTATAAATTCATGAGATATTAACTTTTAACTAGTATCTTACGTAGAATCTAACCAAATGTAGCATGGCTGTTAAAATAAATGGAAATCTCCATAAACAAATTTTTATAAATATCGTGTAAGCACTTTCCGATATATAGATAGTGTAAGCTGGTCGTGACACACCTTGTATGCTCCTATAGGTATAATATTTTTAAATTCTAGGATTACGAGTTTGTATTATATGTCAACAATCCAGAAATTTTCCGAATAAAAGACAATAACCTACAAATAAGGCCAGTTCCATCCGAAGATATCTTTGGTAATGGATTTTTAACATCCGCATTCGATTTTGGAAACAGGTGAGTAGAATCCTATGCATATTTCACATATGATGCTGAAAATTCAATCTTGTAGTTAAAGAAATATAGGATATTTTCTAAGAAATATTTAAGCAATACATATATTTAAAATTACATATTTTTAAATAATATAATAAAAGAAATATAAATATTATACCTAGCACGAACTTAGTAGTTATTCTCATGAATTTTTTGGTTTTACAAGAAAATTATAACGATGGATAAAAATATGTGTATTGACATTAATTAAATAATATAAACACACATTACTTTCTGCAAGGTAGCGGTACATATTTTAACGGGTTGATCAATAGATCATAGAGGCACTCCATAGGCGTCACAATAGTAGATGTAGATGGTTTGTTACCATAGGTATGATACATAATGTTCCAAAATCGATTCGCTTCGCGCATGACGAACTAAACACAAAATCAACATAAATAATGATAAAGTCAACTTTATTTAGATCGGATAAGCTACCTGTCCATCGAATATAAGTGTAGTGAGGTCACACAATATTGCACAATGTTTTAAATGACATCTTTTGTAATTTTCACACATAAAATTATCTTCTTCTTTTTTAAGTGCCATCTCCGCGACGAAGGTTGGCAATCATCATGGCTATTCTGACCAATTATCTTGGTATTTTTGGCTGATGTACTATTCTTTGTCACTCCATTTTTTTCCCAGTAGTGAGTTACGTTAAGTCTTCTCATATCTTCTTTAACTTCGTTGCTCCATCTTGACCTCGGTCTTCCTCTTCGCCTTTTGCCTGCTAATGCACTAGGTAGTACCATTCTGGGAATTCTAGATGGAATCATTCTCTGCACATGACCCAACCATCTAAGTCTTTGAACGTTAATTACCGCTAATATGTTACCACCAGATTTTGTGCTCTCAAACTAATAAAAACTCCTGGTGTTTTTTTGTTGTGACCCATTTTTCAGAAGCACACATCACTATTAGCCTTATTACGGTCTTGTATGTCCTTAGTTTTGCTCTTCGAGATATATTTTTGCTTTTTAACAACCAGAGCATATACAGCGCGGTTGCCAGACATAATTCTTTTCTTTATTTCTTCCTCACAGTTAGGTACTCTTGTGAAGACATTTCCTAAGTACTCAAATCTTTTAACTTATAACTTTTAAAATTTCATTATACAAGGTGATACACATTACAGTGATGACGTCATCGGCTCTTTTTTTAAATGTAACACCCTGTATTTTAGGACATTTTTAGATCGATAAAAATGAGCTGATTTCAAAAAAGTATAATACTTGGGTCTAATGGATATAATTCTTCAAATTTATATTGTGTTACCTTTGCTGTTATCATTCTTATGAACGAATTTATTATTTATACATTCCATAAACTTCGTTTTTGATTCATTTATATACAATCCTTTGGTTTTTACCCTCTCTTTCAGTTTCATGACTGTTTCCATCAGCTCTATTTTCTTTCTAGCCAAGATTACCAAGTCGTTTGCAAATGCTAAGCGGTGATGTTTTTTTTTGTAGATCAGACCTGTTCTATGAATGTTTGCTTCCTGTATAACCTTTTCTAATATTATTCTAAACAAATTTAAATGATAATGGACCTCAAAGATTTATGTTGTACTATTGTTTATCTTGACTTTATTCGGTGTCCTTTAAAGAGTTAATGGTGTTGTAATATGTTAATAGGAAAAAGGGAGGAAATTTAAAAAGTATAAGATAGATTTATTCATGTACATTTCTACATTATTACATTCGTCAAACATAAAAAATACAATACAGTACATGAGACAGATACTCATCATTAGAATAGAAACTGTGGTAAATCAAGAGTTCTTTAACACTATGTTTAAAACTTGGATAAGACTTGGAGACTTGGAAGATAACTGTTTATATCGTATGAGTATAGAATAGAATAAACTAGAAATATGCTTTATTGTCACAGAAAATTGTACAATTTTATGGACAAAGCTTACAAAAAGTCAGAAAATAATAACAATAATTAAAATTTACTGAAATTACAAAAATCGCCAATATCACAAAAATAAAAGATAATAAAATAAACAACTAATTGCAAAATTTAAATAATTACGATTTACGAATTACATTACGAACTAATAAATTGAAGTTGTATGATACCCAAATATATATATAAAAAAACGCGTGTGGCAGTCCAGTGGGACTGCCGGTAGAAGTTATACTTCTATACACGCGTTCGCTGTTAAAAATTTATATAGGAGCCAATCTGCACAATCATTACATATGTAATGCTATAGATAAGAGAGAGCAGAAAGAGAAAAAGAATTAGTTATATAGGTATATGGTGCATCGTTTGCTGTATATAAACATTTGACCTGTAATAGGAGTATAGTAAATTAAGGATTGTATCAATATTCTAATGAAAATATATATTTTTATTTTTATATATGTATAAAAGGAGTTGAATGCAAAAAAAAATTACACATACTCTGCAGTAAAATTCATTGTTTATTTTATTATTAATTTAAAAATTGCAATACAATAAATACACTGCAACATAATTCAATATAATAATACAATATAAATTAAAATGTAATATTCATAAGTATTTAAAACTGCCAATATACATTAACTTACTTTACGAAGATAAAAATAAAAAACCAACAACTCAGATTATGTTGTAAATTTTCATTTTATTTTAAAATTTATGTTTTTTTGCGTATATTACATATATTTAATACGATTAACGTGAGGTTTTTAAATATTTCAAAAATAAAAAAGGAAATTCATAATTGGGATTCGAACTCACAACCACCAGCGTACGAACCAAACACGTAATGGATTTGCCAATTAGACATGACACTAACGGATTTCAAAATTGACAGTTCTCGGTAAAACAGTGATTATTTTTAAATACAAAAGACTAAAATAATTATAAACGTTTAATTTTAAATAATACAAAACATATCACATAAATAATAATATTAATACAAATTATATTATATATAATATTATATATATATATATATATATATATATATATATATATATATATATATACAATATTATATATATAATATATATAATATTAAATACAAAAGGAACATTTTTATTCTCGAGAGAGGAAGAGAGAGAGAAAATATATCTTCTGTCTCTCTCTTACTCATTATCTTACATATGTAATGGTTTCACAGATTCACTCTCATGCAAATTTCCAACGCCGACCGTGCGTATAGAAGTATAACTTCAAAATACTTAAGTTACTTGTACATAAAGGTACTGTAATTTCATAGTTATTCGTTAAGAAACTCTTCTACTGAATATGGTATTTCAGAGGATAGCAGCATTTTTAGAATGATCACTTGTATAATATGACGAATTCTTACTACCAGGCAAAGAATAAATATGATTTATTTGCAATTGGGACAAAGCTCACCTTCATGCCTAACTTTAAAATATTATCGTAGGCTCTTTTAGGAGTTAGATTTAAATCTGTTAACATCTCTGGAATGGAACCGGCTCTAGTTGTATTCATTATGTTCATTGTACCATGGGTTCGAGCGTTCTTGACTACGTCACACACCTCGGTCAGCTGCCAAATTGCATGCGCAATAATATATCATACCTTGTGATCATTGTATTATACCATGGTTTGTTACAATATATTATTAATTACAATGTTTGTTTAGTTTGACCACCATACCTTACAACAATTAAATTTAAAAAGCGAAACGATAAAAATATTTTAATATTTTTTATTTTAAGTGTAAATACTCAGATAGAAAAATTAAGATGGCACAACTGTAGTTAAAAACAAATTTATCCTTTACAAAAAACATTCTTATTCACAAGAATCTTTTTTTTTTGTTTAGCTGCACCGCTCCTATAGGTACCACAGACTGTAAAAGAAAATATGATGCAGGGTTTATTTTACCACCTATCGCGTCAGCACAATTAACAACGAAAAACAAAGTTACATTTAAATATGGAAAAGTCGATGTCCGTGCTAAGCTTCCTAAAGGAGACTGGATTTATCCAGGTATGTATAAATAAACATATTCTCAAAATTAATAAATTATTAATAATTAACCCGTAACCGGTGAGGTGCAATTTCAGTTACATTGAGCGTGGTGTGGAGTCGCACGGACTCCTTTTTAAAAAATAAAAAAAAAAAAGATTTAGGTATGTGAAAAAATTTCACTGAAATAAGTTACAACTGGATAAACTTTACTTGCTCATAGGTATATAAGTATTATACAGTATGATGCAAATGTACGGCATAAATTCATTATTTCAGAAACAGACGACTTTAAAAAAAATCTTAAAACACGTCAATTTTAATTTTTGAATGACCATCAACTGATATATATGTATTGGACATTACGTCATTAGTGTCGGCGTAATGACGTATTCGACGATTTTTTTAAATACAAACCGAGGTCACGCGACAGCTCATTTGAAAGTTCTCCTTTTCTCTTATTGCCTTTGCAACGATGTAATCACTTGAATATTTATTTCTACAGGGTTGACCAAAATTATAAACTTTTTTATTTAATATGGAATTACAATAAATATTCATTCATTGAACTAAAATATACTAAGAAACTCCACTGGGAAGAAAAAAAAATGGTGTATTTAGCTGGTTCCGAAAAAGAAAATTCATTGATAACAAACAATGCTACATTATAATCTGAAATGAATTATTGTAGTAAGTATTCCAAGTAATTTTTTAAAAATATTTAAATTAATATTGTCTTTGACTCGTCTTTATTTGTCAATGATCTGTGAGTCTGTCAAATAATAGACGTCAAATTTTTAGTCTGGAGTCAAAGTTTCACTTATTGGATTTTTGTTTTGGTTTTCTACCAATCTCCCTTCTTGCATTTTGTCAATATGATTTTTGTAAAATTGCTTACTTGCTTTACTCACATTTTCTATTTCCAGTTCTTCTGTCATAATCTGACATCATCTTTTATTCCAAGAGTTAGTTGGTCAAGCCTTGACAGTTCTTCTTATTTTGATTCTCATTATCCTTTAATTGTTGATGTTTCGGCTTTATATTTTGTTGTGTACGTAAGTTTAGATCTTGCGCATGTTTTAGAGAAGCTAATCTCCCTTTAAAGATTATGTCTTTTTATTGAGATCCATGTATTGTCTTAATGTATTCTTGTTTTTATATTATGTAGTGGTTGTTTTAGTGGTCCCCGTTTTCTGCTATGTGCAGGGGCGGACTAAGACTCTAGCGGGCCCTAGGCAACATTGTAATTCCGGAACTGTTTTTCAGCCATGACACATACTTTGCGTTTGGTATTTTTATTTTTCAAAGCATATAATATTTATTTCTATTTAATTATCGGATTCCAAGAAAAATAAGGAAAAAATAATATAGATACTAGTAAAAAAAAATAAATAAACATAATTTATTAAAACAAACAATAATACTTAAACAAATATACCCAGATTAATTAAAACCCACTTTTAATAGAGTTATTTAATAATTCTTAAGACTTAAGAATGGTCGAAGTTTATTGGCCTTTATTGAGTGTGTTTTTATCATGGACGGGTACTGGAAAATTTCGGTGACGGATGTCCGCGATCGGTTAAGAGAATGGTCGGTATGAATAAGTATAAAAAAAACCGAGATTTCCAATTCTAAGGATCGGGAATTCAGAATCGATTATTAAAGGTGGTTACTTTATATGAGTTTTTGCTTACAGAGCTTCTACTGTGTAATTTATCATCATATACTATTACCAAAATCCTTTAGTGCACCAAAGGATTTTATTAAGTAATTATATATATATATATATATATATATATATATATATATATATATATATATATATATATATATATATATATATATATATTATATTATAATTTATTATTATATTTATTAATTAATGAAAATTATGAAAATTCATAATTTCTGTCCAGTATTATTTCTTTACATTGGATAATAAGCCTAGTTCAATTTTCTAACTAAAAGTAATAATCTTAAATATATACTGATAATATTGTACTAAAAAGAACAAAAAAAGATTTTTTTGTTGCTGATACTTTTATTAAATTCAACATTTTTGTTTCAGAAATTCACTTGACTCCGGTTAATGAAAAGTATGGATTAAAAAGTCAATCGGATCAAATAAGAATAGCATTTGCGCCTGGGAACAGTGACTTAAATCATGTTCTTCACGGTGGACTCACTATTGGTCGTAGCGTTGCAGCTACAAACTACTTCGATAAAACAATAGAAAGTAAGATGTCGTCATGGTCAGATGACTTTCATACATTTAGTGTAGACTGGAAACCAAGTAAGGAATGTTATTTTAATATAGTCTATTTACATTAATAAAACTCTTAAATCTAAGAAAATTTTAACAAATTAGTCCAAGTTGACTAATAAGTTTCAATTGTTGTCAATTTTGCCGAGGATATCCTTCTGCGTAATAACAGAAAATAGTAAATTTAAGCGAAAGAAAAAATTAAATGTCACTTAAAACATCTATCTATCCAATGACACCATAGTCAGTCGTGTCTGGGTCTGCTTTAGTAAGCTTCTCCAAAGATTACCACGAATGAATTTTTGGCATGTTTATCTTCTTCCAACAGCTCTTTTTTCCTTGCATTCTTGAGTTTAGTAATTATCTGCGGATTCCATCTTCATGCATCCGAACCACGTGTCCTGCAATCGCCGCAACCTAGTATTTTGTGGTAGTATTGATTTTCTGTTTCATTTCTAATTCGCCTATTGTTATTTTTAGTGATTGGGCCCAGTATTCCTCGTAATATATATTTTTTAAACACATCTAATGCATTGACAGATTTCGGTAGTATAAACCATATTTTACATCCATAACTTACTATCGGCTTAATTATTGTTTTATAGGCTCAGAGTTTTATATTTATCTTATAAAGAATAATATCTTTCATTGCTTAATTAAAACTATAAATTGTTTTTACTTTTTTTTTTAGATGAAATAAGTTTCAGTGTAGATGGTACAGTCTATGGAAACATATATCCCCCAGCTAAAGGTTTTGCATCACTAGGATCAACATTAAATCTAAATACCGATAAATGGAAAGAAGGAACCCTAATGGCACCTTTCGACCAAGAAGTAAGATTTATTATTTATTTGTTTTTAAAATATCGCCTGAGAATTCAGTAAGTATTTACATTGTCCATTTAATCATTGAAAGAAAATTAGTTCCTTCTTCTTCTTCTTGTAGCACATGGTGCTATTTATTCTATCATCCCAGCTTTTGTAAAGTTAATGTCTAGCTGTCATACTACCTCTTCGGGAGTCTTCTTAGTGGTCTTTTTTATTGGGATGGTGTGTTTTGGCCCCTTTCGCGATTTCTTCCTGGATACATTATGTTGACATGATCCTTCAATTTGTGGTGTCACGCTTGTATCTATCTCGTCACATTCTGGACTCTAGTTTCTCTTAATGTATCTACTTTCCTACTAATGGTCTTACACATGTATGTATTAGGATTTTGCTCTCTACTATGGTCATATATTTGTTCTTTCATATGGTACCTCTCAAATATCCCCTATTTTGGCTGTCTTCTAAATATACGAAACAATATTATATAGTTACGTATTTCCAGTCAAAAACAATCCATAGTTCGGCAAACGTCTTTAATCATCCTCAATCCACCTTGGTTATCCACAAGTCTGCCTCGGTCCTGTTTAGCCGTCCTTAAGTATAGGTAAGTTCTCTATAAGTCATTCATACGTCCTATCAACTCTGTCAGAAGGAATAACAACTAGGAGTGACTGCCTATTTTTATTCTAAAAGGGACAAAACAATAAAATTGGAAGACCAATAGGACTGAAGACGAACAGAGTAGTAATAGTCCCATATGTGCAAAGAAAGATTATTATTTTTTCCTTCTGTAAAAAATTGAGATAAGAAACTGGTAATATCCTATTTACACTATACTGGTAGATCATGACTTATATAAAAATTATTACGGTTACCTAACGGACATTACCTAACGGGAAGAACAACACAAGTAGAAAATCATGTAGCATTAGAACAAATTGGCATTGATAGTCTATCTTTTGCTTCGGGTCTCTAAAGATAAACTACGCTTTTTCTATGTTACTCTTTTTTGAGAATAGACCAAGCAAATTTAATTTTAATTAAAAAATGTTCTAAAGTTTTATGATAGACAGTGGTAGGTGGGAGTACAAAATAAAATTAAATGTGTGATTTGAAGGGAATGTAAAAAGGGGGTAAAAACATGTTCCAATTTCCGGCGAAATTTGAAATGGTATCAAAAAATTTCTAATACAAAAGCTGTAGTTAATATAAATTACCGAGAAAATAAAGAAAATCGAATTTTTTTCGTACATAAAGGTATTTAATTTTGATTTAAACTT
The DNA here is from genome assembly GCF_040954645.1 of Diabrotica undecimpunctata. Lineage (NCBI taxonomy): Eukaryota > Metazoa > Arthropoda > Insecta > Coleoptera > Chrysomelidae > Diabrotica > Diabrotica undecimpunctata. Next base: position 134,501,561 of record NC_092810.1, read on the forward strand.
GGTTAAAAAATAGCCATTTTTTTTAAGAAAAATTCCATGGTGAAATTTTTTTTTGCTTTATCTAGGGCTCAATATTTTCTTCGTTAAAACATAGATACTTTTTAATGAAATCACAAAACATAGTGGTTTCTATTTAAAAAAAAATAGATAACACTTTAAGAAACGCAAATTGCATTATTAGGCCACTAAAAGTGTAAGAAATTGTATTTAATAGTTTAACAATTTTTATTTTCACACTGTACACTAATAAAAATTAATTAAAGCAGTATATAAAAAATCAGTAATATTAAAGATACCTCTTTCTTTTTCTCAAATTTTTATCGTGTTCATAGTCGAATTGAATATTTTTTAGTTCTTTTTGAAGTATATTTAATGCCTCGTATAAGTACTTGACATGAAATTCGGTTGAGCAGAGATAACCAGACATGTGAGCTCCCCACGACGCACAGGATTAGCCTGGGCAGCATTTGGTAAATTAAACTATGTATTTAAATCGGATCTATCCATATGCCCCAAAAGGAAAGTTTTTGACCAATATGTGTTACCTGTATTCACTTATGGAGCGGAAACATTAACACTTACAAAAAAGCTAGTGAACAACATTCGTGTTACTCAGAGGGGTATGGAGAGCCAGATGTTGGATGTCTCTCTGAGAGACCGAATCTCAAATGAAGAAATACGTCGTAGAACAAAAAATACAGACGCTATCGAAAAAATCGCGTCGCTAAAAAGAAAGAAGAAATCGCCCGAAGAACGGACGAAGACGAAGCAGAGAACGCCCACCAATTAGATACACTGACGACCTGAAGCATGTTAGCAGTAACTGGTTACAAGCCGCACAAGATAGAGACATATGGAAACACTTAGGGAAACCTATGTCTAGCAGTGGACGCGTACAGGTTGATGATGATGATTTAAAGTACGTCGTCCTGATCACTTGATCCTGATCACTTGATTCATCAAATAAATACTCCGAGTTCGGTGCTACACTGGTCTCTTCTTCCTTAAGTGTTGCGTCTTCTAAATCATTTTCATTTTTCAAACTGAACATTTGAACAGTTTCCTAAATCACTACATTTCAAACATAGATCGGTAAATTGAAGTCCGTGTTTTCTGCAGCCACATCTATAACTTTCACGAGTGGTTTCACTGCTGCAACTACTTGATTTTAATAAATCCTGTGAGATAATTGAATCATCTGTATAATATGGAATGAGTACTTTTCTGACATTGGTAATGATTTATTTCTAGCCCCACTTAAACATGGGTAGATTACTTTCGATTCCTATTTACTAAAAGTGACGATAATGAACCACCGACACAAGAGGTGACGACAAACCAAGGAATAAATATTGAGGAGGAAGAGGTAAAGGAAGCATTAAGGAAATTAAAAAAAAAATCACCAGGAGAGGACAGACTACCGAACGAACTCTGACCAAACTGACCAAACAACTATTAAAACTAATTCAAAAAATAATAGAACAAACCAGAATTCCTCAAGAATGGAGATCATGCATCCTAATACTTCTCTAAAAAAAGGAAAGGAAACAAATCAGACCCTGAAAATTACAGAGGAATTCATTTAATAAACACAACACGAATATTAACAACCAAAGTGATAACAAATAGACTGAAAGAAATTATAATACTAGCAGAAAAACGACAAGGTTTTAGGTCGGGAAGATCATACATCGACGATATATTTATAATGAGGCCACTGCAAGAGGAATCATTAAAATACAACAAACCGGCATATCTATGTTTCGTTGACTTTAAGAAGGCATTTGACAATCAAATTAAAGAGGGTTATCCACTTATTGTCCCCAAGAGAGATACCTCTAGGAATAATCAAAACGATCGAAAATATCTACCAAAGCAACACAATAAAAGTAAAAGTAAAATAAGAACTAACCGACCCTATTGAAGCTGGCAATTACACAGGGAGTAAAAACAACTTAAAATAATCTGCTATGCAGACGAAACAATACTACTTTCACAAACTGAAGACGATTTACAACGTATGCTGCACCAATTTAATATAACCGCCAGAAAATTTTACATGTTAATTTCACCAAAAAAGACAAAATGCATGATTATAACAGCAAATTTACTAAGATGTAAATTGGAACTGGAGGGTCAGATAATACAAGTGATGGAGTTTAAATATCCAGGCATCATATTATCTAGCTACGGAAAGCTCCAAACTGAAGTGGGAGATTAAGTGAATAGAGCAAACAGAGCCGCAGGCTGCTTAAATAAAACAATATGGAGAAATAAAAATATCGGGAAAGAAGCAGAACTTACAAAACAGTCATCAGACCAATATTGACATACGCGGCAGAAACACGATCCCCCGGTTCCCCACTAGGAAGACGATCAATAGAAAGACCACGAAAACGATGGAACGACAACTTACTGGAGGCACATTGAAAAACAGACGGTCATGTCTACATAAAAAGAAGAAGAAGAAGAATTTTTAATCCAAGAACCGCAAAATCGAATGGTCTAATTAGTTTCTTTAATCTTCTTATAATTTGATTCTAATATTACGGAAACTTTTGGGGATTTTTGTTCTAAGAAAAATTGTGATAATTAAGAACATATTAAAGTATATTTTCACTATGTTTTAACAAAATTGATCAACTTTTAGAAGCATGAAAAATAAAAAAAAAATTCTTCATTTGTCTCGGTAATTTTGAGATTGTAATAAAAATAATATATAACAAAAGTTGTATGTTTTTATATTATGTATCTACAGCTTTCGCGTTTAAAATGTTTTGATAGAATATCAAATTTAGCCGGAAATAAATTAAAACTTTTCGCCTCATTTACTTTCACTCTCCATCATAAAACTTAAAATAACATTTTTTTATCTGTTTTTTGTTAATTTGCCAGGTCTAAAATGTTTGTTGTATTTTTTAGATGTACCTAACGCTAGGTGTTGGTGTGGGAGGATTTGTATTTCAAGATAGTCCGTCAAAGCCTTGGCGAAATGGAGAGAGGAATAGTTTTAAGGTATTTAATTCTGCTCGAAATAATTGGCAGCGAACATGGTCAGATAGCAGTAAATTAGAAGTTGATTACGTTCAAATTACTTCTTCTTAAGTTTAACTTCATACTTCATAAAACCAGTGCTAGAAAATGTATAGAAAGAACAAACATAATTAGATATGTTTTTGTTTTCTCCAAAATAAAATGAACCGAAATCTGCATCATTAAATATTGGCAAAATTATGTTACAGTTTTGAAATTTGCCTTAAAATTTCACTTGCTTCATACGTTACTCTAGTTAAACAAAAAATCGATCAAATAGTTAAGGCGCGTTTTCACGGGTCGATCTAGGTTGAACGATTTGGATCGTTCGACCATAATTCGATCTGTGTGGAAAGCAAAAAGGTTTACACGATAGGCGATAAATGTTGAATTAATTGTGGTACAAAATGGCATCACTTGAAACGATTAATGTAGGTGTGCAGTTAATTTGTTGCGCAATTTGTATGTTGTAATATTTTTTATTTTATTTTTCAAGTAATTTTCAGACATATTTGGTTTATTCATATGTTGTAGAATTGCTTGCAATGCTGCTCGCCTCGCTTGTAGATTGCTATAAAGCTCAGTTTGTGGATTCCATAATACATCATAGTTTTATTAAGCATCCAAAAATCTTGCCATGTCTGCATCTGACCATTTTCACTCATTTTTTCCCAAAATTACAGCTTGTCGCACTAAAAACAACAACTGTATACACGCAAGAAGTACTCTACTCGGCTTTCTGCACGTTGTGTTTTCGTTCGACAAGATGTTTACACATTCGATTCCAGTCGTTCGTCATCGATTCGGCGACAATCGCCCATCAAAAGTAGACAGTCTTTCTACTTCAACGATTTCATAATCGACCTAAATCGTTCAATCCAGATCGACCCGTGAAAACGGGCCTAAAGGCGCGTTTTCACGGGTCGATCTGGATCGAACGATTTAGATCGATTATTAAATTGAAAGCAAATTGAACATGTAAACCGTAAATCGACTTGGCCGTTCGGCGGAGTGAGGCGATTCGACGGAAGTAGAAAGACTGTCTACTTTTGATAGGCGATTGCTGCCGAATCGATGTCGAACGACTGGAATAATCATTTTTTACTAAAATAGATGTTAGATAATAATTATTTTTCTTCCTAAAACGAATTGTCATTAGAACAGGCAATTTTCATTTTTTTTTTGTTTTGGTTTTTGGTTTGGTTTTTTGTATACATTAGTCCCATATCCACTATTTTCCTTTGAGATTAAAACATCCAGAAAAGGTAACGAGTTATTTTATTTCTTTTCCATTGTAAATTTTATTGACTCCTCCTTTTACCTTTTATTTATATTAATCAGAAATGTACCAACACAACATCTACATATTTCCAACATATTGTGGGCTTTAAATTTTGATTAGGAATGTTTGTTTTGAAGTCATTCATCAATATATTAGCTAATAATGGATTTAAAGCACAGCCCAAAAATTTTGTTTATAGAGATCATTGATTAGATAAAAATAAGTGTTTTCAGTAGATCGTGTCAACAGTTCCATTATAGCTGATACATTTAATTTGGTTCTAGTTGTTAATCTATCATTTTGTAATTTGGTTCTAATTGTTTTCAAAGTTTTATCTAAGAAAATACCATCTTAATGGTGCATTTATAAATAGACTATTTATGTAAAACCTTACTTAGAAAATATTACATATACAAATCAATGTACCAAATTATATTAACATTTAAAAATATAGATAATTTTAATAAAATTTGTTATTTTTTTTTCTATCTAATTTTGTTTTATTTAAGTCAAGCATAGCTACAGCTATACAGATCCCTCTTTATAATAATAACTTTTCAGTTTTTTTTTTTGAATAATACATCATACACAATAATAATACACAAAAAGGGTGCTACATACTTGATTCATTCATGCTTAATTAATATATAACATCAGTCAACCTCCTGTATATAAAATACCAAAGTTTTATTGGAAAAAATGCTGAAAAATATTTTTTTTAATAATTTTTAAAAGTAGGTATTTTAAAAGACCTTTAATTTTGATTTGCTATTATTTACTATTAATTTTAGAGTTATTCTTATAATTTATAATATTATTTATTTATAAAAAATGTTGCCGGTAATGCTTAACGCATATTTGTATCGATTTTTTGAATTTTCCCAGCAGTTTTTTCTAAAAGTTCTTTAAAATGTGCATTATCCATTCTTAAATGATTTCTATAAGCCTCTGGATCTCCCACAACCATTTCTCGGAGCAGGCCTTGTGATGCACCATGAGTATTTCGTCTTAAAATCCACGGTCGGGTCCACCACCTTCGTTTATTTTTCTTTTTGTTTGATTTGGCGATTTCTTCTCGAATTGCATAACAAATTAATTCCATACCTACATTAAGAATTTTACGTGTAGCCATTTTGTACTACAAATAATTCAACATTCATCGACTATCGTGTAAACCTTTTTGCTTTCGGCACAGATCGCATTATGGTCGAACGATCCAAATCGTTCAACCCAAATCGACCCGTGAAAACGCGCCTTTAAGGACACACTTTTATTTATGTGAGCTTTTTGTATTATACGTTTATAATAAAATTTAAAAAAATATTTATTGTTTTTTATTTCGTTCCTTTGCAGTGATTCATTTTTTATTATCCTATATTTCAATTTATGTATATTGTGTTGTGTGTGTCTATTGTTTTTGCCCATAGACATACAGTGTGTAAAAGCCAAATGGAATAAATTTATTATTTAGGTTACTGTACATATTTATAAAAAATCCCGAAACACGTCAAATTTAAATTATAACTTGACATTCTTTAACGTGAAAATGCAACCCCTACCTTCAACCCCCTTAGAATGACAGGTACAACCCCCAATTTTTAAAATAGGAAGTATAGGCTTGTGATATATCGTTTGAAAGTTCTTTTCAATCTCCATTCAAAAATGTTGTCGCTTTCAAGTTTATTAAGATTAATTAAGATAAAATAAATTAAAATCTTGTGGTTACCGAAGTTCGCTACAATACAATCAAAAACTAAAATGTAATGCAAAACGTAATAAAATGTAGAACACGAAAAAGAACTATGAATGTTAATGAAGTAGATGTTCAAAATGTTCACCGCGAACGTCTTGGCAACATCCTAATCTCAAATAAAACTGTCTTCTAACATTATTTAACATAACAGGCGTGATCGACCTAATCGCAAGCGTTATTCGTTCTTTTAAGTCATTTAAATCAGAAGGTTTAGTTTTGTACACATGGCTTTTCACATATCCCCATAAAAAGAAATCTAATAATGTAAGAGATCAGGTGATCGCGCTGGCCATTCAATCGATCCTCGCCTCCCTATCCACCGATTGGGAAATATTGTATCGAGGTACTGCCGGACATTAAGTTGGTAATGTGGTGGTGCTCCATCCTGCTGAAACCATATCGTATTCGCTGGAACTTGAGGGTTTCCTGGATCAGGATATAAATTTGCCAACGTTGGAATGACATCATTTTGAAGTAGTGCCAAATAATTGTTGCCATTCAAGTTGTCCTCAATGAAAAAGCGACCAATGATATTGTTTCCTATAATCCCTGCCCAAACATTAACCTTTTGAGGGTATTGAGTGTGTTCTTCTCTCATCCAGTGAGGATTTTCCGTGGCCCAGTAGCGGCAATTTTGCCGATTAGCATGACCGTTAAGTGAAAAAGTACACTCATCAGAAAACATAACGTCTTCTAATTGGATAATATTGTTATCCAACATGTCCATCATTTGCTCACAAAAAAAAGTTCTCCTATCAAAATCGTCTTCCATGAGCTCCTGAGTAGGTATCATCTTATAGGGATGCAATTTATTTTCTTTTAATATGTTTACTATCGATGTATGGCTAGCGTTGAATGTAGCGGATGCCTGTCTACTCGATGTATGTGGATTTTCCTGAAACTCAAGCAACGCATCTAATTTGAGTTCATCACTCAGTGCATTGGCAGCTGCTTTTTTTATCTGCCTTACATGACCAAACTCGCGAAACTGCTTCTCTATTTTACTTATTGTTCCTTGGGATATAGGCGGTAAATTAGGAAATTTCTCATGAAATAGGCGAGTTACTTCCTGTTGTGTTCGGGTGTTATCTCCGTAACCAATCATTTGTAAAACTGTTATTTTATGCATTTCCGTTAATCTAACCATTTTTCAGAATTGAATTGAACGAACTTTTTACTTAAATTAAAATACTGACAACTTAAATAAAACAATTTACTAATGCGTGTTAAAATAACGTTGCCACGGAAATTCTTTAAAGTTTTTTAATGGTTACCATCTAAAAACCACATTGCTATGGTTTTTTTTCACTTTCTCATTATCAAGACCAAAACGGGAAATAAGTTTTGAGTATATTTTTGCGAATTTCGGTAACCACATGATTTTAATTTATTTTATCTTAATTAATCTTAATAAACTTGAAAGCAACAACATTTTTGAATGGAGAATGAAAAGAGCTTTCAAACGATATATCACAAGCCTATACTTCCTATTTTAAAAATTGGGGGTTGTACCTGTCATTCTAAGGGGGTTAAAGGTAAGGGTTGCATTTTCACGTTAAAGAATGTCAAGTTATAATTTAAATTTGACGTGTTTCGGGATTTTTTATAAATATGTACAGTAACCTAAATAATGAATTTATTCCATTTGGCTTTTACACATTGTATAATACAAATACACTGAGTGCTGCCATAGTCGCCGGTTTTATCCACCTCGTGATCTAAATGACCAATGAGCAGGTCACCTGGTCGATAAACGCGTCCCATTAGAAGGGGACTGCTTTGCGTCAGTTTTTTCTGTCGCACTGGTTGAATGCTAGTTACTGCATAAGTCAGTCTATTTGTATTAATGTCTATGGTTTTTCCCATTTTAACCTAGGCAACATGTACTTATTAAAATTTTCTGGTTTTTTTTAGGCGGCAACTTAGCCACATAGATATCTGTAGAAGTCATTAGCCATTTGCCAAGAACATAACATTAAATTTGTTTGTTTACCGAGCAATTATACACATTTTACACAACCTCTTGACGTGAATTTTTTCCACTCACTTAAACAGACTTGAATGTCTATCCTTCTAAAATGGAAACAAGGCCCAGGAAGGAGTGAAGCATCTTTGCCAAATATCGATCTCCAATTCTTCTTAAACACCTATAAGAAATTAATGTTATTTCTGGTTTCACAAAATGTGGTATTATTCCACTAGGTGGGAATGAATTTCTAGGCATGCTGCTTTCACATGTGTGAGAGAGGTGTTTTCACAACTCGAAGAGGAAACAGGTAGTCTAGGTCTTAGAATAAATGAAAAGAAGACGAAATACATGCTAGTAACCAAAAATCCAAGACCAAGAGTTAGGTAGAACATAACTATTAATGACCACAACTTTGAAGTATTTAAAGAGTTTAAATATCTGGGGAAGGTAATCACAGATGACAATCACATAGAAAAAGAGGTCTCGGCAAGGATAGCTGCGGGGAATAAAGCATTATACTCCCTATCATCATTATTAAGATCTAAGCTACAAAATAGAAAATCTAAATTAAGGCTGTACCTAAGACTGTAAGTCAATTAATTACTCAGTTGTTGCGTATGGAAGTGAAACACAGACAACGGGAAATAAATAAGCTGCTGGTATTTAAAAGGAAGGCTCTCAGAATGCTATTTAGACCTCAAAGATTCTGAATTGACAGAATAGTAAAGAACCAGATAAGATGGGCAGGTCATGTGGTAAGATCAGAGGAAGACGAAGTGTTAAAGACAGTGTTTTTGAGAGACAAAGGGCAGATCAGTAGGCCGCCCAGAAAAAGATAGAAGGATGAAGTTGAAGCCGATTTATCTAGCATTGGCGTACAACAATGAGAAATGAAAGCGCAATATCGTAGAAGATGGAGGGCTATAATTAATGCGGCGAAGACTCACTCCGAGATGTAAAGCTAGTCAAGAAGAAACTGAAGCATAATGCCTTTCTTCAAAGGTTCTAAAGTTGACAATAAAACAATTCACCTTTAAAGCCCATTTTAATTTTTGTCGAGTGGACACTCTGATCAAAAGATATTTAATATTTATTGTCGAATTGATACAATTTAGCGCGCGTAACTGACATTTTAAATCGCCGGTCATTTGAAGCATTGTTTCTGAGAGAACCGTTTATTCTACAGAAAAAGTGCTAATAAACATTTTTACTTGAAACGATTTTTTCTACGGCGTATAGATTCTCAGTAAATTAATTTTCTCCGTTTTTCACCCCCTATGAGGGGGTTGTTAGGGGCATGCCGCGTGGTAGTGGTTAACTTTTTTGATTATTTGTTGGGACCCAAAATTGACATTCCTAGCAAAATTCAGCTTGTTCGTATGATTTTTTGAGGTCAAATCTCTGACGACTGGGTGAAGTTAATTTTATTTTCCATACCAGTAGATTAACTTATAAAGCAGCACCATACCAAATGTTTAAGCCACTAACAACATATTTTTGAGTTCAGAGTAGTTGTCATCAAAAGTCAAAAAACTGTTGCTATCCAACCCAGTTTACTGTATATTAAGCTTCTTTTAATTTCTGTAAAATCATGTTTATGTACTTGTACCTTTCTTGCACTCATATATTCACTTATTTTAACAATAAGAGGTTTATTTAGGACCAATTATGTTTAGCAAAAAATATTGCAAACATAATGCAAAATTAAAATCACAAACAACGGAAAACCTTGTTTTTCAGTAACACTGTAGGAGATAGGGTGAGGTAGATGGTCCGATGATTTAAAAGTAAGTATTTGTAAAACTATATTCTCACTTTCCTACCTACATTTGGTAGAAAAAAAAAATATTAATATCGAAGGACCAGCGACCAATAGATCGCAAAATTGCGGATTAGTAATAGTGTAGTAAAATTGAAAATAGAATAATTAAAAAGAAACTTCCGGTAGAAATATTTTTATTATATGATTTATATAAATAAATGGCAATATGGGAGTTGCCAACAAATCACCTTTTAAGTGATAATAAAATACATAAATGTTCATATAAAATGTTCTCAAAATACACAAATGTTCATATTAAGTGTTCTTAAAACTAAAAATGAGATGTGAAGAGCAAAAAAGTTTGGTTGCATATCCGGCAAGCCTGTAATTTGTCGGACTGGCATCTACGAATGATTGGCATAAAAAACTATTAATTATCTTTTTTATTAAAGAATAATTTCAGGTACAGTCTGTCCCAAACCCTTCTTTCAGTGCGTCACTAATTTTGACGTCATATAGGATTTTAAGAATGTCGAGAATTATTGCATGACATTTTAGTTAAATCTGACAGTTCGTAATCGGTTAAATGTGAAAAGGTTATTTTTTTTTTTAAATATAAAATAAAAACTTTAACAATTCAAAGTTTTATTTTAATATTAAAGGTAAAATTTTTAATTTACATATTAAAGGTTTCGTCCTGTATATAAATTTTTGTTGCGCATTATATTGAAATGGCAGTTTGTCATATTTCCTATTCTATACATTCAAAGGAAAGTGCTTAATTAGCTAAGATTTACCATCTCCAATAATTCAAGTTTCATCATGGTTGTTGAAATACGTATATGTCTCCCTTTTAAACATTCTACCAAAGAGTGTTTAGTCTCAACTTGAATTTGGTATTTTTGGTATGAAGGGTAACATGTTGGCCTAAAATTAACAAGAAAAAATTTAAAGACGCTATAGTGATATTTCAGTAGGTTATGGCAAACTATATTTTGATACAAACCTTCACTAAACATTCTGTATACACGAGTTCTAATAACATGTTTATAGTTATTGGTTAATGAACGACAGAAACTGGTTATAAAGTTGTCCCAGCTTCTTTTTCTAATTGAAAATAATTTAATAATTTTAATATTAGTCTTTGTTCCTTCTCGGTATATCTCGGCATATTTAAAATATGTTTATGACAATAAATACAAAATTAAATTTTCACTGTAAAATGTCTGAAAATACTAACCTGGAATGACAATTATCATTTTATCAGTTGACATTGTGAAAGTACTGTCAAGATCGAGACCTTCTGCGTCAAATTATAATTATGCGCATCATTGATTGGATATCTATTTAGCGTATTATAAACTAGAACCAATTATACATCCGTAAGTAGAATTCGCTTTAATATACAAATACCCGTAAACGATAGATAATTTTCTAAGTTCTATGTATAATAATCACAGAGTCACGTTTTTTTCTGTCACTTCTAGCTTAATGCGTTAGAGAGAATTCGATCAACTATGACGCACTGAAAGAAGGGTTTGGGACGAACTATACTTACATATTAGATGCACAGAATTTAATGAAGTTAACCATTTAATAAAATAAAATTAACTTGAAATCTGCTTCTATTTGAAAAGCGTGAGATGAACTATTTACTTGCTTCTATTGAGAAGCTAAAGATGGAGTTTAACTAGCGTGCTTCTATTTGAGAAGTCAAAGACAAAGACATTTAAGGGTGATTTGGTTTAAGGTTTGAATAGATTGATTCTCCGCTACAGGATGGTTAAATGCTATGTATGGTCCATATTGTTATACGGCATGGAAACGTGCCGTTAACTACGTTAAGAGTACCTTCCATTAATAAGTTGAAGGCCTTCGAAATGTGGACGTTGCGAAGAATGTTCCGCATACCATGGACAGATATGATGAGAAACGAGGAAGTCTTAAGAAAGGCAAATACTGAGAGAGAACTACTTAATTTGATCAAGATACGAAAAATTGGATACCTCGGCCATATTCTGAAAAAAAAAGCAATCCCTCAACTAATCATCCAGGCAAAGATTGAAGGCAAGAGAGGAGTAGGTCGCAAACAAATATCGTGGCTATCATGGCGACGGAACATAAAGAACTGGACAGGCATAAATAACACTGGCGATCTTTTGCATGCCGCAAAAGACAGACATCTGGCCTTAAGATAATTCGCCAACGCACTATAGGTGCACGGCACTATAAGAAGAAGAAGATTGAATGTGAAAAACTGAGAGATACAGGAGTTACGATGCAACATGTAAGAAAGCATGTCACGCTGATCATATATAGTCTTTAATTTAGTTACATGGGAAATTCAAATAGTTTTAATTATTATTGTAGAACAACATTTATTGTATTAAACAAACTATTGTAGAAGTGATAAGTTTTTATAAACACTATTGCGACTTTAAAGCAAATACGTACGTCACTGATCTTTTTCATTAAAGTAAAAGCAACTAAATGTTTTTCCTTTCTACACCGTCGCTGGTATTTTATCTAATGACAGGTTCAATGTCGTTAAATAATTGGAGTTTAATGTCCCAAATTATTGAATTTTTGTATGTGTACAAATTTATCAGAAGAAAATCAAAGCTTGTTTCAAAAATATATAACAATATAGTTAAATAAAATGTGGCTAAAATGGATTGTGTTTTGTGGAACTATATTTTTGTCTGTTATTGCACAAAGAACATCTTGGAGGAAATACAATTATCCCCAAACAAGTAAGTGAAGAGATGTAAGAACTCAATACCTGTAAATTCACTTTATTTATTGTCTTAAAGAGCATTTTGTTTTATACAGTTTACTATTTTTATTGGGAATACGCCACAATTTTACATCAAAATAAGATTATTTTGACGCTTCGATTTCTTCTTCGGAAATCGTTCTCCAAATATGTAATTATTTTGAGAAATTGTAAATAATAATATAATAATAATAATGTTTATTTATTTCCCATTATACAATATAAAACAATGTTACAATATAATAGTTCAATATAATAGAATTACAAATTAATTCTAAGTTAAATATTTTGTACAAACAAATAGTTGTTAGTAAATAAACAAAGAAGAAATTCCCTGACGAACCGGAGGTTGATCTCAGGGATTACACTCATTTACCCTATTCAAATATTTTTGTTCTACAGTACCATCAGGTTGATAATATAAAATAATATTACAAAGTATATAATATAGTATTAGTTATATATGATGAATTTAATTAAAGAAGATCGCATCCAAAATTTCTGATCCAGTGTTCTTAAGAAATTTTATAAAAATGGATTTAATCATGTTTAATGAGTTGATTTTTCTCATGTAGATCTCGGGTAAATAGTTAATTATTTTAGGAATAAAGTATGTGAAAGTGTGTTTTCCAATTGATTTATAAGCACTAGTAATTTGGACATAGTCATAAACTTTTCTTCTAGTACTGTAAGTATGATCTATTCTATTGATTTTAATACATGTTTATTTTTGTATAAGCAAAATTATGTTTAACAAATATAACTGTCTAATATTAAAAATACCTGTTTGCCGATACAGAAGTTCTGATGAATATGAACGAGATTATTTTAGCATTATTTTTAAAAACCTCCTTTGTAGTATTTAGAGTTTATTCAAATGAGAAGCATATGTTTCACTCCATGCTAAAATGGCATATCTACGAGACTCTATCAAATAATAATTGTATACTATCTTTAAGTAAGTCAAATTAAGGATATTACTGAGATATCAAAATCTGTATAGTAACATTTTCAGAGTTTTATATACCATATAAATATGTACATCCCATGTACCGTTGTTGAGCAACCACCATTACCCAAATTTAAACATAATAACAAAAAATTTTAACTTCAATTTCATTGAATTTCAACTTAATCTTTTTATATATACTTATTTTTTATATCATTTCTTACACTATTATGTGGATAGTACCACATCAATTTCTTTCATTTTCTACATCAATCAATTTTCATACCACTTATGATGTCATAGATTCAACCTCAAATATTAATTCCACTAATTTAATAACTCACTTTTTGTTTTTTCAATTATAGAGAATTGCAGATTTAAGGCAAAAATTTTATCATTTAAACAAATTTAATTGTAACTAAAGGTTCATTAATAAGATATTAGGTATTATTACAACAAAATAAAATTTTATAATTTTTAAAAATTACATTAGTCTCGGAACACACCCATACCTTGTCATGTTTAGCTGCCTTCTTAAATTATATTCCTGTCCACCTCAGCCAGTTGGTCTGTGTCGTTTTAACTGACAAGAACCACGTGTTAAAAACCGAGCAGGGAGACATGTAGCTCCTCAAGTATTAAATTTTATCCAATGTCATCGACCTAGAGTTACCATATAATTTAATTTTGGAAAGATGTAAACCCATATATGGATGTCATAGCCACAGATTCAATGTTAGCTTCAACTACATAAGTATGCTACTTATGCTACTGTATAAATTTTGACGACACTTGTAAAAAATTTTACTATATATTTTTATATACCTAAATACAATGGTAAAGTGTTTTAACTTCTGTATGTTTTATTATATTTGATCTTCTGGTAAATGTCGCTCGTAGGTATTGGAATCTTTCTACTTCTTCGAATTTATATGTTATCCCTTCTGAGATTATAGTCAGGTATTGTCCTTTTATGTATTCTTGTTCTATCTATTCCATATATTTGGTCTTCTCTTCTTTTATGTATATCCCTTTCTTTCTCGCTTTTACTTTCTACTTTTAGTTCTTGTTTACTTCTGGCTATCAGTACTATCATCAACGAATGCTAGCCACTGGTGTTTCCGTTGATACACAAGTTCTGTCCTGTTAATTCCGGCTTCTTTTACGACAATTTCTAGAAGGATACTAAACAACAATGATAGCAGTATTGCTTCTTGTCGTACCCCCTCACTGACTTCAAACTTATCTATTTTATTTTCATTTATTTTAACCCAATTCTCTGTTTTTCTGAGTATCACTTTTATCATACTTACTAATTTTTCACTAATTCTCATTTCATATAGTGCCTTGTATATTTCTTTTCATTCTACTATGTTAAATGCTTGTTTAAAGTCGATGAATAGAGTATTTGTAGATTTCTCGTATTCGTAACTTTCCGCTTGTATTTCAAGCAGCAAAAAAATTTAATATACTGTGCTGTGCCCTCTTCTGAATCTACATTGATATTCTCCTATGTCATTATCTATTCTTTGTGATATCTTTTATATGTACTGCAGGTATTTTATAGACAACATTTAGTAGCGCTATTTTCCTGTAATTATGGCATAAACTTTTGTCGCAATTTTTGTGAATTGGGCGCAGTGTGGCTTTAGTCCATTCTTTCTGTATGCGTTCTTGTTTTTCCAAATGCCCAATTAGTATTGCTCCTTCATATTTGAACATTTCAGCTGTTACTTCGTCCTTTACTGGGGTCGTATTGTTCTTCAGTTTCTCTATTATTCAGTTTCCATTATGCTGTCTTCCCTCTGTTCGTTCCTGAGCAGTATTTTGCTTCAGTTCTTCATATTCTGTTACAGGTATTTTATTTAGAAGCTCTTCAAAGTATTATTTCCGTCTATTCACTATTTCCTCATCACTTACTAAGTTCCTTCCATTTTTGCTTTTGTAGTGTACAGGTTTTCTTGGTACTTAGTCTTTTTTCTCATTTTTCACTTCTTAGTATAAGTTTTTAATTTCTTTATTTTTAAAGCTCTCTTTTATGCATTTTAATTTATCTTCATTGTATTTTCTTTTTTGCTATCTTATGGTTCTTTTGGCTCGTTTTCTTTGTTCTTTGTAACCGTTTTCTTTCTGTGTTGTTTTTTCTTACATCTTAATTTATTTCGTTTATCTAATTCTGTTTTACATTTCTCATCAAATCATTCTTTCTATTTATCTTTTATATTTCTATTACTGGCTTGAGCTGCTTTGTTCATACATACTTATTTACATCCATGTTTGTTCAATATTTCCATTTTCTTCAATATTATCTAATTCACTAGTGACTAATCTTTCATATTTATTTTGTTCTTATTCTGACACTAGGTTTGGTTGTTTTATAATTTTTTCCCGCTGGTTTCTGAGGTAAGGAAAATAGAATTTAATTCCAAGATTTGATCTAAATTCATCAGTTTTGATGAAAATCGGAAATTATACCACATTTTTACCATGTACAATGGACTAATATTTATTACCTTAATTTATAGGAACCTCGCCAGAACGAGCACAGGAGCTATATAGAAATTATTATAGATCTAATGGACAGCGTGCGGATGGACAGAAGTATAATGGTAATCCAGTTACCTTCTTCGGAACTGGTAAGTAGTCACTTCACGCAATTTGTTTCTATATTTTATTTTCTAGTTTTGGATATTTTATGTATGTATATTTTTTATTATTAAAAATTTATGTTTTATATTAAAAGTATTTACATTTTATAAAATTGTACCATAACAATCATAAAAAATTGTAGGTACATTATTTCGATTAAGTTCTATACTTAGCAACAAACGGAATATTATCTTGAACTTAAGTGCAACACAGAACATTTAAGAGTATCTTGGCCAAAAATAGAATATTGTAAATTATTTTGCAATTTCCGAAGCAACAAATGATCGGACCAAAATTTAAAAACTGCCCGTTTAAACCTTTACCCACCTTCTAAAAGATAAATGCTCTAAATAATAAGAGGCATGTTTTTTAAGTAAGTATCGTTTTGCGATTCCGTCGCCGCAGCGCTACGGTCGGCGTTCCGCGCATGAGCGCTGGTTACCTACATCTCTTGTCTACGCACTGACGCCATTACAGTCTGATTCTTCATTGTATACTTGTTTACTCCAGTGTTTAAGATGCCTCCAAAAATCGTGAGTCACGCTGATTGTGAAGTACGGGCTGTTATACGATTTCTTAGTGCTAAAGGCGTAAAACCGATCGATATTCATCGTGAGATCGTTGAAGTTTACGGACAAAACATTATGAGTGATGGAATGGTACGGAAATGGGTGAGAGCATTTAAAGATGGCCGCACAAATGTGCATGATGAAGAACGGAGTGGGCGTCCTTCGGTCGTTAATGAAAATTTGGTGCAGAAAGTGGACGAAAAGGTGAGAGAAAACAGACGCTTTACAATTTCATCATTGTCCGACTGCTTTCCTCAGTATTCTCGTAGTGTTTTGTATCGCATTGTTACCGAGAACTTGAATTACCGGAAATTGTGTTCACGTTGGGTTCCAAAAATGTTGACGGATTTGCACAAAACCCAACGTTTAGGCAGTGCATTGACTTTCCTTGAGCGGTACCACAGTGAAGGTGAAGATTTTTTAGACCAAATTGTTACTGGTGACGAAACGTGGGTGGCCTACGTCACACCCGAATCGAAACAATAATCCATGGAATGGCGACATTCATCATCACCAAAAAGAGTGAAGTTTAAGCAAATAATTTCTGCCCGGAAAATCATGTGCACAGTTTTTTGGGACAGAAAAGGAGTATTGCTAGTGGAGTTTCTGCCTCGTAATGAGACAATCAATGCAGCGTCTTATTGTGAGACATTGAAAAATCTGCGTCATGCAATCCAGAACAAAAGACGTGACAAGTTGAGTAAGGGTATCGTTTTGCTGCCTGACAATGCCCGTCCACATGTGGCTAATCAGACCAAAGATCTCATCAAATCATTTAAATGGGAAACTCTAGATCATTATCCATACAGCCCTGATCTGGCGCCCAGCGACTACCATTTGTTCCAGCACTTGAAGAAACACCTGGGCGGTCAGCGTCTTCAAGACGATAACGAAGTCAAAACATTTGTGATGCAGTGGTTAACAAGTCAGGCGGAAGAATTTTATCAAAAGGGTATTCAAAAACTGGTGCCACGTTATGACAAGTCTCAATATTCACGGAAATTATGTAGAAAAGTATATTAGGGTACAGGATTTCATGTAAAAATAAAATTATTGCCATATCTTTGCACGTCTTTTTTTAATTCCAAAACGGTACTTACTTAAAAAACACGCTTCGTATATTTAATTACCCTACTTTAACATGTAGCGATTTAAACGAAAAAACTGCCATTTTTGACCCTTATTTCTTAATAACTATTATATGCCTCTGAACTGTGACGGACATTTTTGTATTTATAATGTATTAGGTATAAAAAAACCTATTTGCAACCTGGCTGGATTAGTGTCCAGACAAAATACTTATTTCGCTGAACTATTATTGTAATAATATATCATAATCACAGAGTGCCACATGAGCTTTTTTTAAACGATTCCTTTTTGTTATATATTTTTCAGTTGTTCTGAACCTGGATTATCCAATATGCTTACGAAGTATAGATAGACTATATATACCGGTGTTTTATTTTATTAAGAGATTTAAGTTTATAGTTGTTAGTGTACTTGAAATTTTACGTTCCGCATGAACAAATTTTATTACAAAATAATTTTTTAACAACACGTTTTTGACTATGAGTTTTGTAATTGTCGCAGTCAGTAGGATTTGGCGAAATTGTACAGTTTGTGGTGTCAAACTTGCCGAATTTCGCGTACAGTTTTTTATTTCAACGATTTACGAAAAATTCCAAATTTACGGTACGTTAACAGCCAAACATCCAATATTATACACAACCGATTCGAGAAGCCAAGATTCTTGCTGTATTTAAAATTCTAAATAAATAAATAATTACAAAACAATGTTTAAAAATCCGTTTTCGGCAGTGAATTTTGTAATTTTCATACTTGTAACTTTGTAATTTAAATGTTTTCTTATTTTATTTTAAATTGGTGTAGAGACTTACCTAACTTTCTATTTTTATAAAAAAAAATAATGCATACTTTTTTCAGACAGGGAACAAGCACAGCGGTTATTTAAGCAGTTTCAGAATAGCATATCAGAATACCAACAAAAAAATGGAGGAAACGGAGAAATAAAAGTTCTGAATCCATCTAATATTGTAGATCTAGGTAAATATTTTTTAATAAGAGTATGTGTGCTATTCTCAGTCAAAGATGTTTTTTTTTTCATACAGAATACTGCTTCAAAAATTTCTGACACATCATTTTAATGAAATAGTTACTTTTTAGCAAAAATATTTACCAAAAATGTCGAGACTCAAAATCCGAATAGCAATTTTTTACCAATTGTCAAAGTTCGATATGAAGATGGTTCAGAAGATCCAGAAAATATTATAGGTAAGT